>NC_071127.1:13603750-13907291 GCF_024256425.1 Clarias gariepinus | reverse complement strand
ACACACCAGACAGCAGCGATGAACAAAATCCAGAGAAATTCTACATCATAGGAGGGGAAAAGCATAGAAAAAAAAAATATAATTTCACATATCAAAAAATAAAATATTTTTTAAACTGATGAAATTAGGGTAGTGATATTTTATGTCAACAGTAACTGATTATGTACCTTAAACTGCTTTAGGCCTAACTACTAAAATCTCTGAGTTTGCTTTAATACTATGTAGCTTCTAAATACAAGTAAATAATCACCAGTAAAAATATATATATTATTATCATATAAACTATTCTATTAAAAACCAACATTTCCCCTTAGCTAGAATTCGATTTGCTGCCCAGCTAATTTGTGTTAGCTACTTTAATCAATGCTAGTCCTTGCATTAGCAAAGAAATCAAGCTAACATTTTAGCTAACATTATCTAACATAGTTAGAGGATGTTAGCATAATACCAAAAATTACTCAGTATGACTTTCAGGGAGACAAATAAGATTTTATGAGTCTCTAAATTAAGTACTCTAACATATTAAAACGTTTTTCTGAGGTAATCTAAATGGTGGCTTGTTTATATTTAGCACTAAATTCCCTGTGTAACATGAGATCACAGAACGAATGCCAAATTGGTGTAATTCTTAACAATCTTCTCTTAACTGTTGCACTGAAATTGGATGTTAAACGAATTCAATTTTGCTGTTATTCACCAACCAGACAAAATTAAAACCAGTAACAGGTGATGTGAATAGAATTAATTATCTCATTACAGTGGCACCTGACAAGAGGTCTTATATTAGGCAGCAAGTGAGCATTTATTTCTTGACAGTGTTAGGAGCTGGAAAAATAAGTAAGAGTGGTTTTAACAAGGGTCAGATTTTGATGGATGAATGATTTAATTAGAGCAACTCCAAAAAATAGCAGGTTTTATTGGCACAAGTTGGACAACACATAATACTTACATCCATCCATTTAGGAACGTCTGTAGTAGGAACCATGGGTGCCAATGTGGACCAATGTATTTATTCCCATTTGTACAACCTTTGGGTAACATTAAAACACTCGCCCTCACACACTACAGGCAATTTAGAAATGGACTGTGGGAGGAAACCCACCAAGCACGGAGAACATGCAAGCTCCATGCACACAGACATCGAACCCTGGACTGGTCCATCGAGCCCAAGGCAACCGTTCCAACCACTGAGCCACCGTGCCGCCACACGTAATACAATAAAGACTACAAAGGGACCTAATTAATGTACAGTATGTACCATATATTCTACAGTATATTGCTTTAAACCCAGAGCCAAAGCCCTATAATTATTGAACCAAATCATCAAAATCAATCATTAAACATACTGCCATATTTACAAGATTTGCAAATATATTAAGAAATATACATAATCTTTAGTATGAAATACATTTGAGCTCACCTCAGGGCCAGCCTGACAGCTGATGGATTAGTCACCCTCATGCTGCTTAGCCTGATCTCGTTACATTAATAAATCTGTCGGCAGTTTTCCAAAATTGACCCAATGTCATTACGTAATTGTTTGAAACATCCTCTGAAGAGGAACATAATCTGCAATGGGTTTTTATTATTATTATTATTTCCTGAAGGATAATTTAAGAACATTTCTAAGAAGACGCCTTGCCCTGACTATTCTGTCATGGTTTGTCTGTGAGCTGTGTGACTACCGTAACCACTGTAAGTTTTGCCTGCTTTCAGATGGATGGTTTTTAATGTTTTGGTTCCTTTTTATACATCATCTCTTCATCACAAGCAACCAGTACGCTGCTGTGGGTGCTGCAGGTTTAACAGCCCTATTCTGTGCTAAACGATTCATGGCAACAGTCTAAGCCTTGATTGAGATCCAAATTTGGCTCATTAGGTCATGCTCTACTTGTTTGACTCAAGTTTTAGCCACATCATAAACCCTACCTCACTCACTCATCTTCTATACCGCTTTATCCTGTATTCAGGGTCGGCCTGGAGTCTATCCCAGGAGACTTAGAGCACAAGGTGGGTTATACTCTGGACAGGGTGCCAATCCATCGCAGGGCACACACACAACTGTACACACACTCCTATTCACACACTACGGGCAATTTGGGAATGCCGGGAATCGAACCAGGACCCTGGTGGTGCAAGGCTACAGTGCTAATCACTACACCACTGTGCTGCCCATAAACCTTACCTAACTAAACTAAATAGTTTCATTCCACATTATATATAAACAGCTATAATATGCCGCCTGGCCTACAAAGTTCATCGTTTCACAAGGGTCAAATTATTGCCCAGTATCAAGCACCAAAAACATTTAAAAAAATGTGAATTTACTGGAATTGGCCTTTCCTTATAACCAAAATTTTTTAAAGACTGTGCTGAATCGAACCCTGGAGGTGCAAGGCAACAGTGCTAATTACCGTGCCGCCAAGTCATAAAACATAATGGGTTCACTTAGAGGTGAGGTAAGTTCGCCAGCTGAAGGACCCGACAGAGACACGAGCATAAGATAAGGTGCCAGGTGCTGGACTTGGAAGAGACGCGAGCACACTTAATGAAGGATTGAAACGTGTTGGATACACGTGCACCTGCAGTTGCGCACACATGTCCAAGAATATGGACAAATAACCAAAAGACACACAATCAGTTTTATGAATAGAGTTTAATAAGTGTAGACACAAAAATAAACTATGTGCATCTACAAAATACCAAAGAGATGCTCACCCATGGTCAGTCTCTTAAGAACTGTAGAATAAACGAAGAAAAACCAGGAATAGTAAAAATATGCACTGCCCTGTTTTTTTAATTTTTTTTTATAACTAAGCAAAAGAAGTGTAAAGATAATGGAAATTTTTTTTTTATTATAATGGGAAAAAGATAATCAATTGGTAAAGATGATGTAGGGAGTCAGATGACGAGGTATATGAAGTGACATAATATGATAGAAAAACGTAAACATAATGAGGGAATTCCTCGGAAGAGGTTTGCCTATAATGGGTTAATAATTTGGTAAGGAGGAAAAAAAATACCTAAGGGAGAAGATAAGATGTGCATCCCTCCCCTTGAAAACTGTATATAATGAGCCTGCATGTAACTGGCAGACAGTCTGCTCTTGATAATGCTTGGATTTACGACCCAAGTATTACAAGTGTGGCTCACTTGGGTTTTATTGCTGCAATAAATCCTGCTTACTTCATCCAGATCTGCACAGAGTCCTGAGTCGTTCTTTAGTCCTTTTTGACTAGAGATATAGTGTTTGTTTAACATTTTTAATTAAGATAATTATAAACTGATAAAACTGTTAAATCACGTTTTACAAAAGGAATAAAACACATGGGAGGAAACACCCTTTTATTCTTTGCTTTATGTTTTATGCAGCATGTTTACTTATAGCATTGTACTGAAGAGTTTGTTTAGGGAAATAGCTTATTAATGAGATAATAGCTAAATCTATAACAGCTATTAAACCCATGCAATTTATTTTAAATCCAGTTTACAGTCCGGGGAAACCTCTAGTGATTATATAAGTGTATGTATATTGTATCAAAGTTTGATAAAAACAACACACAATGAAAATGTTCTTAAATTTATTCAATAATGAAACTAATACCTAATATTTTTTTACAGAATCCAAAATGAAGAATATCCTAATAAAAACAAGTATTTCTGAAAAAAAAAAAAAAAATACACATGAATGGGTAAAAAAAAAAATCCATAATCATAAAGGATGTTTTTTTTTTTTTAACGGTACATGACTTTCTGGAATTGTGCGCTTATGCGACTATCTAAAGCAGTCCCTGTCTCTTCAGATCCTCATAGGTCTTCTTGTTAACCACATTCCCGCTGGAGTCCTCGTACTCCTCCTGAAAGGAAATAAAAAGGAAGTGGAAATTTTAGGGGTTGATGCTTGTTTGTGCAATAGCATTCTTGTCTTTTTGAGATGAGATGATGTAAGAGGGAAAAAAAAAAAAAAAAAAAAAAAAAAAACTGACCTCAGTATCAGGCTGCCACCTCTCTAATGCCTTCTGTGACTTCAGCTTTGACCAAACTATGGAAAAGACAAAAGGTTAAAAAACAGGAATTTTCCTTACATGCCTATTGTGCCATTTTATGAAGCATGCATGCCTTGGGTACTTTTAAATTAAAGATCACTAAATCAGTTTAGGTGTAACCGTGTGTGGTGGTGGTCTGGGAAAACTCTTGGAAAAACTAATTTAGACATTTACATTCGAGCTGGAAAAATGGTGCAGTCCCTCTATAGTCCTTCAGGTGGTGCACTCTAGTCTATTCAGACACTGGCAGGCAGCACAGCATCCGATGTTATTGGAGCAAATTATTTGCCAAGTTTGTTTAGAATTGTAACAAAATCTGAAATAGATTTTTTTCCTTTAATCTATTTGGGATTTTTATAAAATTATGATACATAAAGAATCGCAATACTAACTGAATCAGCACATCTTTACAATTTCGGACAGCTTTAGTAAAACAGCTGTAATCAGACACTGGGTGTTTAAAACGCCCTAGACGCTTCAGCACCACCGTCCAGATTTCCTTCCTTTTCACTTCCCTGAGGAAGCAGATCTCAAATTTCGACTTTGCTTATGGCTAAGAAGCAGATTTACATCCAGAAAGTCTGTAGTTTTAACCTTTTAAAAACTATACATGATAAAAACTAACATTTCCCTTAATCTGAACTGTAAAGGGTACACACAAACATGTTAAAACACTAGTATCTAGGGACTCACGGGACACTGCGTCCTCGATCTGGGTGACGTTGGCAAAGTGGGCGGTGTTCGGGATGCCCAAGCAGCGCATGCCATGAGCGTGTCTCCACTCCTGCAAAAGACAAAAGTTGTTTGTTTTTTTTCACACTAAAGAGGGATAAATAGCTATGAAGAAATCTTACTTCGACAGTCACATTCATAAATACTGGAACAACGAGCCATCAAACAAATCAGGACGTGAATGAAAATGTGAAATGGTTAAGACTGTGTTTAAACTCTTTTGAATTAAAGCTTAAAGTCTTGACTTTATTAAAATGACATTTCAAATATTTATGGATCGGACTGCAAGTAAAAAATATATATATAAATAAAACAGGGCACATTTTAGCGAAATATTAATCACAGTCATTTGTGAGGAAAGAATATATAAATCAAATATTTTAAAAGATTTTCAAACTGATATAAAACCTGAGTTCTTACAACGAGAAGAAGCTAAACTAGAAGAAATGATGCAAAAACATTCTTCTAAATAAAATGCAATGTTGATTAATACCACTGGAGAATCTACATGAACTCCATAAATCAAGCTGCTTCAGTCAGGTTCAGTTAATTTACTTTCTTTTAATTAGTAAGCACTTACTGCAAAGTGTCTCTGGAAGGCTTTGGGTCCTCTGTATGTGTAGTTCCCGCAGATTTCACAGTTGTAGTTGATGTTTAGGCCGTGAAGTTTGTACAGCCAGTATGGAATGGGCTATAGAGACGAGATTTCCAAAAACAAATAGTAATAAATAAACCAGTACAAGCTTTGCATTATAAAAACCTACAACAAAAATTCTATCGATAAACAACACACAATGACTACTACATCTCCTAAAACTCACAAGTCCCTTTGTTTTGCCACAAACGAGTTTAAGCATTCCAGGCAACAAGACGACTTTAGCGCTAATCCTTATCCTTGAAAACAACTACAACTCCTTTTTTATATACATATATTTATAACTACTGAAATTCCTCCGTCAAAACCTTCCGTCTTTCTGATCCGATCTGCACTCACCTTGCCGTCCCAACCCAGCGGCAAATTTTTGGGATTGTAGATGATCTCGTTGTCCTCGTCTTCACTCTCGCTCTCACTAGGCTGCTCTTCGTCGTCCTCTTCGCGCTCCTCGCCCGTTCTCGCCTGCTTTCTCTGGACGTTCTCGTGTGTCAGCTGTCTCTGCTCCTGCAGCACCGAGCAGTGATGGACGTTAGATTACATCGAAAAATACCACACAGTCCAAGTAATGTAGGAGCGATAGTATAAAATAACAACAGGAAGAGATTTTTGGATATGACGTACCCCCAAAACCTCCACGTATTCGTAAATTTGTGCTTCCAGGAAACCGATCTCCTTGTTACGTTCTGTGTCTCTGTGAACATATGATCACTGTGAAGGTCACGCCAAACTAAAACATATGATATTTTATTGGGGGAAAAAAAAAAAGAAAGAAAGAAAAAAAAACCTATTTAAACACCTACTTCTTTGGCCCCTTGGCTTTAGGATTTTTGGCAAAAAGAGACGGATCCAATGACTCCAGAGATTTGCCTTTAGTGCTGAACAGCCGCTGCGCTCTTTCCTCGAGTGTGCTAAAGACAAACAAGGTAGCAGATTATGTACAATTCACTGGATTCCAAACAATCCAGTAAAAATAAACACACACTCACACGGACACTTACCCACCACACTTTAAGCCCAGAGCCATGAGCGCAGACTTTAACCTGTCCAGACCCAGTGATGCCAACTCCTGAAAATCCATTATTTTCTATTAATAAAATAGCCTTGCAGGTTCACTTAATCAGTTTGGTAACATGCTTTGCAAAAGTATTCACCCTCCTTCCCATGATCACTCCATCACTTCAAACACACTTCTATCAATTGAGTCACAGAATATGTTACTTTTAAACTTCATCTTTTAAGAAATACTTTACCTGATCTTTGCACAGCTGGACGCTAATGTTTTTGTATAATAAATTAGACAAAGGATGTTACGTGCAAGAGAAATAGTTATGTGAGGGAGCGAGTGTGAGCTTTACCTCCCAGGAGGAGAACGCAGACAAGTCCAGATGAGCTCCAGCATGGGTCAGGGCACTGCTAGCTTCTTTCTGTTGTACACACACGCACACACAAAGCAATAAAATCTTTTAGCTGTTTTTCCTTTACAAGATAGGTACTAGTGACTCAAACCTTGTTTTGAAGGAGATAACCATTTTCTGAGATAAATTTTGCCACCCCAGCCTGAGCACAGACAAGACCAGACCCTGGGTTTGTACCCCACCACTACCACCCAATCTGTAATGTGGTGTATTAAGCGACAAACATAACATATAGAATACTAGACCATGATTTAAATCACAATACAGTGGAACCTTGGATTATGAGCATATTCCGGAAGCGGGCTTGTATTTTCAAACACTCGTAAATCGAATTGAATTTTCCCACAAGAAATAATGGAAACTTAAATTATTCGTTCCACAGCCCAAAAAAATAAATACATGAAAATAATTGATACAAAATATAAAGTAAACATAAAACTAATTAACCTGCACTTTACCTTTAAAAAAAAAAGTAAAAATAAATCCAGATAGATAAGAGTTTCCGTTTATGTGCGCAGGTGCTGTGTGTGTGTGAAGCTAATGTCAAAGGAGAGGAGGAATCAGCCCCTCCCCTCTCCCTCTTCTCATCTTACACAGTTAAACCTTTCTCCTCTCTTATTTGACTTTCACACACTCACACATTAATGAAAAGACTGTTTTATCGGAAAAATTTGCAAGGAACATGGCTAATAACACTCGAGTGAGCACGTGCTAACTGCTGTAAAGTAAAACAAACAAATGAATGAACCTGCACTTTACAAACCAAATAAAATGTGTTTCACATACACGTGGTCAGTTTTATAGTAAACAGTACACGCGTGCACGGATGTTGATTATCCATGAAAAACCGTTGGCTCAGTTGTGATCACGTGACGCTCAGCGTCAAAACAAGAAGCGCATGCGTGATACATGATACTCGGTACTCGTAAACCAAGACTTGTTAGTCCCCCCCCCCCAAGCCCAAATTAATTAAAAATCTTTGCTTGTCTTGCGGAACACTCACAAACCGCGTTACTTGCAATCCGAGGTTTCACTGTATATAATTTTTGTTAAATGTTCAACAACATGGTGTAGCAAGTAGTGGGGGGAAAAAACTGTGTAGCATTAAAAGGATAAAGTAAAATGATTCCAATAATATAAAACATTATTAAATCTGATTTTATAACTTTATTTTCCAGGTTTCAAACCCACCGGCCAGCCAGGAAACGTGCCGTTGTCCCACTTCTTCTCAAAATCGATTAGCACTTTGCCGTACAGCTCGTTCTGATCCAGCAGAGGCTTCACTCTGTCTGTGTAACCCTGCAGGTAATCCAGCAGCATCTCCAGATACCTGTACGACACACCATTATAAACTGGATCAGGTGTTTTTGGAGCAACTGTGATTCGAAAATTTTCTCTAATATCAATAACATGCAATGAAGCCATGCTGAAGTTTTCATGAGTAACGACTCCCTCACAGGGACTTAAATTAACATTTAAATCTTATTAATAATAATAAATTAAAATAAACTGAGTGACAGGTTTATATAAGGAAATGTTTAACACTAGAGAAAGGAGTCTCCACTGTCTACAGGAAATATTTTTTCTTCCATGGTAAATTCATGACAGGATTTAGACAGGGGTGTTTTCTTTCAGTTCTGCAGACATTCAACATCATCCAAACATTACGCGCTCAAACTGATACAAAACTCTGGACCGCTTTCATTTAAAGTTTCGTTAATTTCAGGGGGGAGGAGAGGGGAAAAAAAAGAAAACACAATAAAAGTGACTGACCTTTTATACTCTGCGTTCTTCCTGTCTTTGGAGATATCGAAAAGCTGATCGAAGGACGATAAATACGAGACGTATTCCAGTTTCTGAAAACAGAGTATGACATTGTCATCTTTTTTTTTCTTTCTTTCTTAAAACTAAAACATAACACGCATGATAGACAAAGCAGGCTGTACCTCTGATCCTTTCAGATTGATGTACTTCAGGTAACAGTCGTGGAGGTCTAGATAGCGACCATACCCTTCCTCATCGGTGAACTCCACTAGATCTGTGATAATAACCGAAGTAAAAAAAACTTAATGAAAACTATATACACACCATACAATATACTTCACAATAATACATATAATGCTAGATAACTACAAAAAAAGTATAATTTTACTACTAACAACTTCTTGCTTAATTATACGGAGTTGCCTCTGTTACTATAAGAACGATAAAGTTAAAATGTTCAGGTGATGCTGGAACATCCTGGAGCCCAGAAGCCTGATTGGCTCAGCTATCCTCCAAGTGTGTTACGCCACTCTAGGGCTGAAAAGATTCCTCGAGTAATTCGATTACAAAAAATGATAGAGGCAAAATCTTCTGCCTCAAAGCATCTTTTAATTACTTTTAAAAGTTTGCGTTATGTTTTTGCGCAATTATTTGTTTAGCGTGACACAGCGCGCTTCCGGATGCAAGCCACCTGTAAGAGGAAACGCTTACAAAGTGGAAGAAGACGCAAACAGTTAGCTGTGTTCTGATTTGAGGGAGCGTTTTGTTGCGAGCTGCAAAATGGAGTGGAGCGATAAAAATACCAGCAAACAAACAGAAGAAGAAATCAGCTAGAAAAAGACGATAGAAATTGTTAGTAAAGGCGTTTGTTATGCCTAAGATGTATATTTTTTTACTTTTAGTTCTGAAAGTTAAGTTGCACAACAAAAACTTTTTTGTATAATTATTTATTTTTATGTGTGCCTTAGTTTTTTTGATGCTTAAAGTCATTTGAAATACCTTTCTTTAAGTTTTTGCATCTGAGAAAAGGTTTTAAATTAAGAATGTATGGCACTGTAATGGACTTAATTCATCTTAGTTAACTTAAAGCTATTCCTTCTATTGTGAATAATGACAATGTTTATTTTTAATAAAATTCTGTATGCATTAAAAAAAACCTTTGTTTCTCTTATACATTTTACTGCTGTTTAATTAAGCAAAAAAGTATTTTTATCCAATTACTCGATTAATCGATAAAACTTTTGGTAGAATACTCGATTACTAAAATATTCGGTAGCTACAGCCCTAATAGTATATAGTATGGTACCACATACTATGTATATAATAGACTTAAAAACTCAGCCATGACTTACTCTGTGCTTCCTCGCTGAGGTTATCTCTAGCCTTCATCAGCTCCTCAAACTCCACAGACATGGGCACACAGATCTGTGTAGAACATAATGAATGTGTGTGTGAGAGACAGAGAGAGAGAGAGAGAGAGAGAGAGAGAGAGCACGCATTTATTCATTTGTTCTTTCTCGATATCGCCTATTCTGTATACAGTGTCACGGGAAGCCTGGAGACTTACATGGGCACACACAAACTCATTTAGACACTACATGGAATTTCAAAACGCTAATTAGCAGAATCTGTAGGTGTTTAGACCGTGGGAGGAAACTAGATTGTGTGAGAGCAAACCTGTATTTTATAAAACACTAAGTTCAACAGTAAGAAATTGAGGCACTACCTCATTCGGATGTTTCCTGTGGAATTCCTTAATCTGTTTTAGCCGGTTGTAGAACTCTGCGAACTCGTTCGGGCCGGAGATGGCACTCAGCTCTTCCTTTCTCAAACTTATGCAGGGGGGGGGGCAAAAAACAATGTTAAACCAGTGCTTAATACGATATTACAGATCATCATTGGTAAATTAACCATAATTAAATTATTAAAATGATTTGTTTTTTTATGAGATGGAAGGAAAAAAATACGAAACGCTCACCCATCCTTGTCCTCATATCCGTCTCTGAGGTTTCCACTCACTTCCATGTACCTCTATATGAAAGAAATGAAAAAAAAAAGGAAACAGTCTTCTTGATCAGACACAAGGATCAATATAACAACAGGATTAACATTATTAGGTTTATATACTAGGGTTAGGGTGTTTGAGTAAAACTGGGACTTATAAACTCTCTGCTACACTCACTAATGCACTTCCAGTGTTTCATTTGTGCTTGAATGCCATCAAGGTCTGGCCTCCCAGGAACTCCATTAAATTCTGGGATAAGTGCATCAGTGTAACAGTATAAGTATATATATATATATAAAAACGTTTTTAACTCTTGTATTTCTATTCTCCCACACAAACTCAAAAGTCCCGGTTTGACTTGAACACACCGATGTGCAGGTACTTACGTCCAACATAGCTCGTGTACGATGATCAGAATTAATCTGGTCGCGCAACTGAAATAAACAAACACACTGTGATGACTGGTGGAACGGACATAATAAGCGTTTGCTCGACAGTGTAAGCATCATGCAGAAGCCATTATTAAAATACAAGTCATTCATCTTAATTCTTAGGGTATTACAGATAAATCTGTTGCACACTATATAACAAAAAGTTTGTGCACATCTGACAATCACGTCCTATCCTAACCATCCTAGTCCAAATACTGTTTCAATGACAAACTCCTGTCTGGATTTAGAAGCATAAAAAGACATTACAGTTGTATAACGTCTCCTTACATCTTACATATACAATACACGTACAAAAGTATTTGGCCAAACCTACAATGACATTGCATACCGATATGCACAATTCAATATAGAGTTGGTCCCTCTTCTGCAGCTATAATAGCTTTCACAAGACTTGAGTGTTTCTATGAGAATTCATGTTCATTTATTCTGTAGAGCCTTTATGAGATCAAGCACTTGTTGTTAGACGAGAAGGCCTGGCTCACAATATCCATTCCAGTTCATCACAAAGGTGCTTGATGGGGTTGAGGTCAGGGCTCTGTGTTAGGGCCGCTCAAGTTCTTCCACATCAAACTCATCAAATCGTGTCTTTATAGTCCATGCTTTGTGCACTGGGGCTCAGTCATTTTGGAATAGGAAATGGTCTTCCCCAAACTGTTGCCACAAATTTGGAGACATAGCATTATCCAAGATGTCTTGATATGCTGAAGTATTAAGATTCCCATTCACTGAGAATAACTGAAACACCAAAATAATAATCAATGACGAACAGGTTTGGCTAAATACTTTTGTCCATATAGTGTACGTTAGGCACCACAGTAAAGTGTCCACAAACCTTTGGCCATAGGGTGCATTAACATTTACAAGTCTCACCATATAATATTATTATTACTATTCTGGGTAACTTAACAAAACAAATCACTAACCACAAGCAACAAAACACTTAGGTTTCATTTAACAGCATAAAATACAAAATTTAAGGTTATTCAAGGTTATACTTAATACCAAAGCCATTAGTCTCTGGTATTACTGTATTACTTTGTTAACACTACACTTCTATCAGCTAGCGTTACATTAGCCAGTTAGCTCAGATATAGCTCCAATAATAATAATACCGTCGTTTTCTTGTGTAACATCTCCTTCGTTTTAGCGTCCATTAGCCTCTCCAGCTCCTCGTGGTAGCGACGCTGCTGCTCTAAAATCGGCTCCATGATCGAAATATCTGCTTAATAACAGCTAATAACACCGGTCCAGCAGCTTCGTTGACTAGCCGTGTTATTTAGCTAGCTTACGCGCGTGCAACGACGCAGGAAGTTGGTCCCGAGTACAATGAAACCCGGTGGGAACTCAGACCCGAACTATCGTTCCGCGTAAATGAGGAAGGTGCACGTGACAAAAACACAATAAATAAAATAAAACTACATTGTAACTAACTAACTAAATAAATAAATATAGAGGGGGCCCAAAAATTATATACACTACCCTCTTTTTAAAACTCGAATTGAATTATGTGTTGTATTTTGTTTCCAAAAAAAAAAAAATATGTCAGTCACTTTGCACCACCAGGGTCGAGGGTTTGATTCCCACCTCGTTTCTGTGTGCATGAGTTTGCATGTTCTGCATGTTTGGTGGGTTTCTTCCGGGTACCCCAGTTTGCTCTCACTCCAATTTGCAAGACATGCTAATTGACATTCCCAATTTATGTTAAAGTGTGTATATATTTTGGGCCCCTCTGTAGTTGAGAGACTTTCTTTGGGTTCAGTTGGCAAACAGGGGGTATGTAAGCCTAACAGAAGCAGGAAGGTGGATAACACTGTTGTCTTGCACCTTCAGTGTTGAGGGTTTGTTTCCCACCTTAGGTATGTGTCCAGTTTTCATGTTCTCCCTGTGCTTGGTGGGTTTCTGCCAAGTAGTCTGGTTTCCTTGCACAGTCCGAAGACACACAGTATAGGCTAATTGGCATGTGAATGTCAAGCTGGCAACCCAACCCAAATTGGCAAAGTAACTGCCACAGAAAGGCCTGATATATCTCCAGGGAGGGGAGTATCTGTCGCCAGATGGCGCGTGGACAGACCAAAATACCAAATAACTGATGCAGAAAGTAGCTTTTTATTTCTCAAACCGCCATGTCAGAAGAGATATTGAGTGGTCGTGGCAAAGATGTTTTTCTGATATTTCAGAAGGGATCAATTATTGTTCTGCTTTAAGCAAAAAAAAAAAAAAACTAAGGAGATTACTGAAACTACTAAAATTGGGTTAAAAACTGAAGAAAAAAGCATTATTAAAACTCTTGGCCATGGTTAATAGTGAAATTAGCCTTATCAATGAGACTTTAGGCTTTAGGGAGGATGCAACATCATTTTCACACATGGATTGACCACCACAGAGTCCAGATCTTAACCCCATTAAGAATCTTTGATAGAGAAGACTTTACGCGGCGCTCTGACTCTCCCATCATCAATACAAGAGAGAAATTAATGCAACTCTGAACAAAAACAATTGCTGTGACATTGCATAATCTTATCGAGACAAAAAAAATCCACGTTGGATGGGTGCTGTAAACAATGCAGAACAAAATACAACAAAATATCAGTGGGTTTGTTGCCTTTTTATAACATAAAAACATAAAATGATATTTTATATCAGTATACTGTATATTCATAGCATTTAATTTTGTTGTTTAGTGGGGAAAAAGGTCAGATATCAGTACCCTGCCTAAAATTCCTTGTTATTCTACAATACCAGCTGCAAAATCATTTTCTGAACTGGTCAAGCTGGTTGAAAGAGGACAGTTACTAATTTGAAAAACAGCTTATCAAATACATTGCATGTCCAAAAGTATATGGACACCAGCGCATCACACACATATGTATTCTTCCCCAAACTCCTGCCACAAAGTTTAAAACACATAGACACTAAGTTGCCTCTAAACATGTTCAGCATGACAATACCCCTGTGCACAATGCGAGATCCATGAAGACATGGTTTATGGTTTACCAGAGTACAGAAGTGTTGATGAACTGGAACTTCAACTGCATCCCAGTCCTCCTCACCCAACACTTGTACCTTGACTTTACTGATGTCTCATGGTTCAGTGAACTGTACCGCATACAGCATTATTATTCAAAATATAATTATAAATAACAGCAATATTTTTGGTCATAAAGTGTACCTGCATAAACAATTCCTGTACAGACTGATTTTAACCTCAGTTTTTAATAATGTATTTAATTAAACAGTTCACATAATTACACCCACGTCTTCTTTACCATATTTTTTCCCCATTAATTAACTTAAAATTAATTCAGTATGTTACAAGGAGGAACTGAGACGGCCTGTCTCTGCAGCTGCTTAGGATTAAGCATAATTAAGGATTATAAACAATATAATCCAAAAATGAGGTATCAGGTATTTAATGTATCACATTATTTTGGAATTAACAACTAAAATGTGTAAACTCATCAGAAATGAGCTGAGAATTTTTAAACGGTTCTGGCATTGTTAACATTTTATAAGCCTAGACTTTTATACTTAATCTTGCCTAATTTTTCCTGTCTTTTAAATCCATTGCACATTATTCATTGTCATTATACACACCGAAAAATAAAGAAATTAATATATTTCAGCAATTTATGGACACTTTAATATGAACATAGAGAGCAAAGAACATTACAGTACCAGCCTGGATTTATTAATAAAGACTGTGAACTAAATCATATTTTTTAATCAAATGTTTTATTAGATGGGTCATAATGAATACATTGCGGAAACTGGAAAAACAATATTAAAAGTCTAACTTTAAGCTAAAGGATTAAGCCATATTTTATTACATTAACAGCAGTATAATGTAGGGGTAAAATGACTAAAAAGATTAAAAGGACAAAAAGATAAAAAATAAAAATAAATGAAGTTTATGATTAAATATGAATAAAACAAAACATTTTTAGCTGATCATATACACACACATTTGTGCACCATGAAGCAAGTGATGACGGCTAGGCAACTATGCACTGTCGTCTTTGTAACATGTCTGTTATACAGGGGTATGTGAGAAGGACCTTCAGTTTTTTTTTTTTTTTTTTTTTAAAAGCTCTTCTTCCCCCTTTGACATTGGGCTCATTTGTTCCATGGGCAAACACAAGCCTTTTGTTTATTATCACTATAACTTACTGTCTCCTGCTGCCCCCTCTTGTGGTTATTATTATATAGGCAATATTTTAGCATAGCTGTAACAGGAAAATGTTTGTCTATATGCATAAAAACTCGACACGCTTGAATAAACATTACTGACATATTATGATGTTAATATTATACGGTTCTTTCATATTCATTTCTAAACCAGACAGAAGATTTGAATATGTGTGGGAAAAACTTTTAGTTGTCATAATGCCTGAATTCTAGGAAAAATATGATGGAGGATTAAATAACAAAAGTACTCGTTTAAGACCAAAATTAGTTTTTTTTATACGTTTTCATTTAAAAACTGTTTGTTGATAAGTAAAAAGTGAAATCTTTGAAATATCTACACAAGTTTCAGCGTTTATGATCCATTTGAGATCAAATCCATTGAAGTCTTGTTTGATCATAAACTTCGATAGAATCTATTAGACATGGGGAAAATCTGACCTTTTGTACATGCACATATTTACTTACTTTTAAACTGGGAACTAGAAATGCAGTGTAGAATCTTAAATATTAAACAGTTTTTTTTTTTTTTTTCAGCCTACAATAACGGAAGTGGCCTCTATATTAATTTAAACAACTTCCCCATTGTAGCGAACTTCCAGCCTCCTAACACACGGAATCTATCAAATCCATCCCTGATTTATCTGTTATCACCCACATCTTCCTATCGCCATCTCAGGGAGTTCTTTCTTTTTCTCGGCTTGCTCATCAGATAATCAGATAATTTGATAATTATAATTTCCTCACACTTTTTCGAACACATTTCCAATATTTCCTGTTGTCGATTCTGTAAAGCTGCTTTGCGACAATGCTCATTGTTATACTGTATAAATAAAGTTGAAAAGTGGTAAAAAAATATATTCATTACCTTTTTTTAATCCCCACTATATTTAATGCTTATATAAATTACCCTACATGGACATATGTTAATAAAATAAAATTTTTGGGGAATAACCAGATCTATAATTTTACTTCTGACTAAGACCAAGAATAGAAAAATGAATTCAGTTTCAGTTTAAAAGTTTAGATTTTATAGATTCATATCTCTAAATATAACCATATAAAGGGATTTTCCCAGGCCATCAGACATATTTTCCCTTCTTAATGTCTTGTATTATATTCTAATGGCCTTCTTATTCACTCTACCTAATGAGCAATCTCAGTAGCCTCTCATGATGTACTATCCACTACTTACACCCCAATTCCCATGTGAACAGAAGACTACTGCATCAATCGAGAAAACACTTGACACCATGTTAGTAATTATATATATATATAGATGAGATAAAATGCAGTAATGAAATAATGAAGCAATGATGGGAAGGAGGTGTTGGCAAATATGGGGAAAAACCAAGGACAGAAATAATGTTTAAATCGGGTCCAATAATTCTTCAGGGACTTGTTTGGTTCAGGCCTCTCTTTGTGTGCGACGATGCAAGCGTGGAAACTCGAGTGACACTTGAATCGAAGCAGTGTACTAACAGGACTGGGGTCTCTCCATAAATCCCCCCCTGAGATTTATAATTTATTTATCACTTCTTCACTATAGTTACACTGCCTGGACAAATAAAAATTTTGCACAATCGAATATTTCATTGAGCCTCTTGCTTTTTATTGTGCCTGGGGTATCTTTTTAATAAGTTTATTCTATCCAGAGTCACATTAATTTCTCTGCATGACCTTGTATAAAAAAAAAAAAACATTGATGAAAAAATCTGGGCATTTAGATCGTCAGCTGATCTCGTTTTTTGGGCACATAACACTGCTGAACCTACACCTGACCAACAGAAGTGGCCCCAGGTCATAACACTGCCCCCTAGGCTTGTACAGTAGGCACAAGTCATGATGGGTGCATCACTTCATCCACCTCTATTCTTACCCTGAAACAGACCACATGACTTTTTTCCAATGCTCCTCAGCAAAGTTTTTTTTCCTTCTTCGATTAATCTCATGGTTTTCTTAAGGCTACACAGCTGTTTAGTCCCAATCCCGTGAGTCCTCTTCTCAACATGCATTTCTTCCTCGAAGATGATGGTTTACTCATATCCTTCCAGGTTTTTATAATGATTTTAATAATGGCTATACGGAAAAGAGAAGCTACTCATTGCATCCATTAGGGTTTAATAACGTGTTGCCAACTGAACCATATTAATCACTGCAGTAATTATTCGAAGGAAGGCTATGAACTATTTGTGTAGTTAAATCCAGGTTTTCCCCTGCCAGAAACTATACTGTACATATATCCAGACTTGATTATCTTTGGACTCCACTCTCATAGTCTTTAATTAACATCTTGTATTGAACGGTTCTTTCATTTATCCCTCATCATTTCTGCTGTATGATGATGTGTTTATGTTTTCTTGAGTGGATGAAAATTATGATCCAGTAACTAATTGTCTCCTCAGGGATGAATACGGTTTGTTTGATTCAGATCAATGTGTGAAAAAAAAAAAACTCTTCAGGCAAAGACGTAGAGAAAAGAAAAATCTCTGTGCGGCTCAAGACATTGTTTTGGTCATTTATATAAATTAGGAAATTAATTTTATATGGTAATGAAAAATAAAATAAAAAGTAAGGAAAAATGCTTTTTTCCATTCTATATTTTATTTATATTTCTTTCTTTTTTTTTTTTTAAACTTGTTTTCGTCAATCATATGCCACTTGAATGAAGTAAAACAGGTTTAAGGCTTATTCTAAGTGAGTGCATTTAGCCTTTAGCAATAGAACGTCAATCATTTTGGCCTATTTTAGCTTATTAGTGATGCACTATTTACTGCCTAAGTATACACACACACACACACACACACACACACACTTGTCTTAGAATCCTTGTAAGGTCCTTATATAAACATAACCCCTACTTTAACCTTTACCAAGTACATCTTTGATTATTTTATATATTTTATATGTTCTTTATGCTTGTATCTATGTATTCAAATGTACAAACACTCAAACAAATGATTTACAGACGCACCCCCACCCAAGCCCTTCCTTGTATGGACATTATTGATGCAGCTGGTTTATGCTATAATTGCACAGTGGTAGCAATGCTGCCTTGCACCCCTGGGTCGGGGGTTTGAGTCTCTCCTCTGAAGCAGCGTTCCTCCAGGACAGTTGTGCTGCACAAACAATGCAAGACTGGATAATAATAACAGGGGGCATGGAAACGTTAAAGGACTGTACACTGCTGACCAGTACTCATGTTCATAACATTACTGGAGGGTACCCGGTGGCTCGGCCCACATGCTACCATGATCTCCGAATGGAGTGTGCGGTCTACTCGCTCCGATGCTGATACATTATTACCTCACAGCATGACATCAAAGGTGGTGATGATGTTGTCTTCTGTTACATTCAAAGAAACTGCCTACTGTTACATGGTGAGGGAAGCCCAGTGTAGTCCAATCTCAAAGATAAGCCAATGCAGCATAAACCACAGAAAAAAAGTGGATGTTGTCCATGAGAGAAAGGCACCAGAACACTAAAGTGCACCACAGCCTGCCGTACATGGAGCCAAGCAGGCAAAGAGCCCAAACTGACCTTCAAACTCAACAGATTCCAATCTGATCATGCTCTCATGGGATTCGCCGAACAAACAAGTCTGATCCAGATTCTGACCCTGCAACCCACCTAGATTCTCAAAGGATCTGCTTTTGGGTCTGTGTGCATGGAGTTTGCATGTTCTCTCTGTGTTTGGTGGGTTTCCTCAGGGTGCCCCGGTTTCCTTCCACACTCCAAAGCAGACCATGCAGATTAGGGTAATTAGCGTTCAGTGTGTGAATTTTGACCGGAGGTCTCAAAGTGGTCATAAAAATGGGAATCAATACAATGATCATCAACAATGGCCTTCACGTGTCTAGTTGGAATACAGAGGTTCCTGGATGGATGAAACTCATGCTATGCTCCAAACGTCACCTCATTAACCATAATCCACTTTTTAAAAAATGTCTTTCTATTTTTTGTGTTGTTTTTAGGTACCAACACGTGTCAAATGTCCTCACAAGGAGACAATTCCCTAACACTGTAGAGACATCATGTAGTCCAGGTTAGGATTTTAAAAGGAGGTTTTTATTGATGGAATCATTAATGAGGGTAATTAATGATATGGTAGAGCTTTTTAGTTTCTCTCTCTCTCTCTCTCTCTCTCACACACACACACACACATAACGCACGGAGGGAGGGACGTAGGGAGGCGGTCCGCTTCCTCTCTCTCTCTCTCTCTCACACACACACACACACACTCTCTCTCGGAGAGCAGCAGAGTCTCCTCGCTGTCTTTAGCGAGCTCGGACGCGCCGAACAACAGAGGATTTGTATTTTTTTTATACGTACAAAATACAACATCTCTCTTTTCAAACCGGAAGTGCTTCACACACTGCCGAGCTTTAAAGCCTGCCTGAGGATATTTCCGACCCGTTCGCCCTCATCGCTGACAGGTAAAGAGATTCGGGTGTTGTGGCGCGTGAGCAGGCTCCGGATAGCTGTGTGTGTGTGTAGGGGGGAGGGGTGTGTATGTATATGTGTATGTGTGTGTGTGTGTGTGTGTGTGTGGTGGGGTGTTTGCGGCTTTGGGGCTTTTAGGTGTGTTTATTTTTTGTATTTGTTTTGCGAGCGAGTTAACAAAGAAGCAAGAGAAAAAAAATAGGGGGAAATTTTTTGCCTAGCTGGAGGCGTCGTGTGTGTGTGTGTGTGTGTGTGTGAGAGAGAGAGAGAGAGAGGGTCATTGTCGGTTGGTACTGTATTTGGATGCGTTTAAACATCAAAAGGATGGAACGTGTACGGAAAGTATACTATGTTGCAGTGTTGCAGCACGCGCTGCAAATTTAAACATTTGAAACAGAAACAGACAAACGGCAGCAGCGCGCGCGCAACTGTTTATAAATAAATATATATTTTTTTTTGGCGGGGGGGGCATCCCTCATAATAAAGACCCACATTAGGCGCATTAAAGGTCACGTGACCTGATGATGATGAAGCCCAGACGCGGTTATGTCATTGTGTAGCGATTCCCTCTCTCAACCATGTTATCCGATCTGGCTTGTCCAGCTGAGATTTAAACCCCTTTGTAAAACAAACAAACAAGCAAGTAAATAAATAACGCTTCCACATCCACCTCCTGATCTTCAGGTCACACTGGACGGACTCATCCACGCATCCAACTTTTAAACCCTACCTGTGACAAATCTCTCCGCGTCCCGAGGCATACATTAACAGATTTCGATGCGACAGAGTGAAATGTCCTCTCGTGAGATGACGAGAACGAGTCCCACCACAGAGGGATAAGACTAACAGATTGAACAGTTTCATTGATCCGTCTGTGAGTCTATGTGTGATTATGACAAATAGCAGGCCGAGTAATGTCAAGTCAAACCGTTTACAGGACAGCAGGTAGAGGACACGGTGACACGGAGCAGCGTCCCTCCTGGACACGGGTGCTGCAAAACAATAAGGACCATAATGACAGGGGCAGTGGACACTGTAAAGGATTGTAACACCACTGACCGATACTCAGGTGTATAACATTACTATAGGGTATCTGGTGGCTTCGCCCACGCTCAGATTCTAACGCCCTGCATGCTACCATGATCCGAATGGAGTGTGCGGTCAACTCGCTTCCGCTCCTCACACTGCTCCAACGTTTCGGCAGATTTATTATTACCTCACAGCACGACATAGGTGGTGATGATGATGCCTACTGTTACGTGGTGAGGGAAGCCTGCTACACTGGCTTTTTATATATTACGCAAGTATATAGATTAACATTTATTCCCCATCATACATCAGGAAAGTGGGTGGCCAGGATCATGTTCATCCAAAGCTCACTCATGCTCATGGGAACGAAGGCCAGCCTGTTTGGTCCAATCTCACGGAAAAAACAAAGTGAATTTTGTTAATGAGAGAAAGGCACCAGGACACCCAGTGCACCACAGTCTGCTGAACATGGTGCCAAGCAGGCAAAGAGCCAAACTGGACCTCTGAACTAATCAAATCCCAATCTAATCACTCACCCATGGGATACGCCAAATCCGATCTAATTACAGAGCCCCCACCTCAAAACACACAGCACGCAAAGGATCTGCTTTTAACTTCTTGGTGCCAGACACCACAACACACCCCGAGGTGCCAGAGCTGCCCTGGTAGGACAAGGGGAACCAAAAACCCAAATATTAATGGTTTTAATGTTCTGACTGATTGGTGTATTACAATATAATCATCAATCCATGCCTCAGACAGGTGCAGAGACTCGAACCTCCCCGAGGAGGTGTAAGGCAACAGCTAACCTCTAATTCATCGTCCTGCGACAGTAATGTTAGCATAATCGAGGCAAGTTCAGTTTTTAGTCATGTTGGAACAGGTGCACACGCTTCCTATTAATCAATGATGATATAATTGTTTTGGTGTACCTCTCTGTGTATTTAAAACACTTAAGAAACATTTCCAAGTATACTAAAACTTAAACCTAGTAACACAGAACATCATATTAACTGACTGATGGCGCTTTACGTCTTTCCGATGACTTTATTTCCACAGTCATGCTTGTTTTCCTTTAGTTTAACCAAAGCCGTCACCAGTGCTTGCGTCGGGTTCCTGTGTTCCTGGCAGAGCTACAAGGGTAAATAAGAGGGGGAAAAAAAGAAGCCAAACACAAAGTTACACACTCAACACGGCGCTAACGGGAACGCAGTCAAAAAACGGAGGTCGTCGAAAGTGTGAAATATTTTCCTGAGCGTTTAGTTAGGAAAATAGTCAGTATGAAATGTGCGTAAGTTAAATGTTTTGAACCGTGTGTGTGTGTGTGTGTGTGTGTGTGTGTGTGTTGGTGCCAGTCCAGTCTGGAACAAGGAGTCAGACAGCTTTGGTGAAGAAACTGTTACACAGTCTGACTGCGAGGCCCTGTGTAACACACTCTTCATTTAAAACGTCAGGACTGACAGCGTCACTTAAACCCTTTCTCACCTTCTGTAGCAGAATATCTAACTGAAAATGTGTTAAAAAAAGGATTTATACAGTACTGTGCAGCAGTCATGAGCCACCCCGGATTTCTTTATATTTTGCTTCGAAAGAGCCAGACCTTCTTGTATTTTTAATGTAGTCTTGAGAAATAGTTCTCCAGGGTTCCTCGAGGACTTTTTTTGTCTCTCATTTTCAGTCCAGTTTCTGTACAGAGGGATGATTCTGTTTATGCCACACAGTGACCTATGAATCATTCAAGCATAAAAAAAACGAATTTAAGGCATGAACCGGTGAGAAACAGGAGCAGATGATGACAGATGATCAGGCCAGTGATTAGTATACTGGTGATGGTGAATGCTGAGTGGTCGGAACAGACAAAAGGGGAAATGAGGTCGCTGCTAAGGATAGTACATATACAACTGATTTTTTTATTTATTTAAATCCCCCCTCCCCCATTTTCTCCCTGAATTTAGTCGTATCCAATTCCTCCCCATCACTAGGGGGCAGCGTAACACACTTAAAGACAGCGCTATCTGCTCCTTCTGCTTGCGTGAGCTCACAGACACCCCTGATTGGCTGTAGAGCCATCATTAATGTGGGAGCCCGAAGTACCTCTCAGAGAAAGCTTGGCCAATCAGCTCTCTCTAGGCCTCGGGCTGTGAGAGGTTACAGCATCACCCGGGGATCGAACTTGCGGATGATCTGGCCTGTCTTGCCAGAGTAAAACATTTAAACCTTTTTATGAAATTTAATCCACACCATTTTATGAAATAAAATTTAATATAAGGATTTTTTTCTTCATATTAAAGTGGGGATGGGGGGGGGGGGTCAAAACTTTTGCACATTGTATGTTTTAAATCACAGTGTCAAGATTCGATCCTGAGCTCACGTGGGTCTGTGTCGACAAACATGCACCAAAGCAAATTGCACCTAGATGTGAGTGTGTGTGTGTTTTAGGGATAGACTCTTGATTCAGTGCAATTGTTATTCTAAAGTAGTTCGTAAGAATGAATTTCCGATAAACAAACCCTTTGGGAAACATTCCTCCTCATTAGTGTTGAGAGTTCAGTTAGACTCTGGCAGATTCTCATCGTGCCTCACGTAAAAAAAATCACACGTATAATCCACTAAATAAGAGTTGACTTTTATTCATTCAGGTCAGCTGCTAAAAAGTGAGTAAGTGGAAATTCAGGCTTATTACCCGTCGCTCCTAATCCAGCTCCATCACGATCTCGGTCTAAGATCAATGGTTTATTTGACAGCGTTTATAAAAGGAAAACAGAACGCTTATATGGAATATATTACATTTGACATTAACGTGATCTTAATGTTGGAGCGTCGCTCTTTAAGAGACTATATTCTGTATGGTTATTTTACACAAAGACATATCTTTAATCAGGGTAAAATTCTCAACCCTTTCAAAGAAATGCATCCATTTATCTTCAATCAATTAGTTTTATCTTTTTAAATTCACTGTGCGGGACAATAAATACTGTTCATAAGCAGGTTATTAAAACATTAAACTATGAAGCAGATAAAAGGGTAAAAAAAGAAACCCTGTCTAATGTGAAAAATGTGTTCTGTGGTCCTTAATGTGATGCAGTTGAGACGCTGTACAAACATCATGTTACAGCAGAGTAATTTGGGAGTAATATTACTAAGTCGCAGTAATACTTTTGAAAGAAATTGAAACAGAGAGGTAACATTACATCACTAAGAGACACGTGGCATGAGATACACACGCTGTGTGTGGTAAGCTGTTGGGTCTTTCCCGGATACATCTTTGATCTCTGGAATTCTAAATGCTGTTAGAAATGTCAGAGAGCCTAGATTTGTTCGGACATTTTGCGAATAGATGTTAATCGGCATAAATACTTTGAATAAAGGTTAAACTTCTGTTGTTTTGAGGTCGTTCGTTCCTTCAAGGTTATCTCAATGTCATTTTGACAATGTCATTCTAGCTTTCAAAAACATTGTCATGATGTCATTACAGTTATATTGCAATACTCATTGCGCAACCCTCGCATTTCATCCGGGTTTGGGACCGGCACTGCATCCATTGGCTGGAGTTTTGGGCGATAGCTGGGAATCGAACCCACCAATACCCTTATGAAATAACGTATGAAGAAAAAAGTAACATCAACAACAGTCAGTAGGTATTTTAAAACATGAAGGTCAGCTGTTCTGAACCAGTTCTTGCAAGAATCGTATTGTGTCCAGTGCATTTCCAAAACCCATCAAGCACCATGATAAAACTGGCTCTCATGAAGACCTTCCCAGGAAAGCAAGACCAAAACTTACCTCTGCTGCAGAGGAGACGTTCATTTAAAGTTGCCAGTTTCCTCAAAAATCACCAATTAATCTTTAAGAACCTCAGATTAGAGTCGGTATGAAGGATTTACAGAGCAAAAGTAGCAGATACATCTCAATATCAACTGTTGGAAGGAGTTTATTGGATATTTTGGACGCCTTGAGCATCAAAAATCAGGAGAGATCATGGTGTTAGAAGGTGTGTCCAAAGGACATTGTTGCATGCAGCTCGTCCAAGGATTGTTTTGCCAGATAAAAAAAATGAAAAAAGCTGTTCTAGCAGAACAGCTGAAGATTCGAGGTGAAGACCGAGAAACAAGGAGAGGTTTACTGTGCTTGCTCCGGCCTCAGGTTCCTGTTTTTGTTTAACGAGAGTGTCACTTATATACGGTTGTTCCTGTACATATGTACCCATATAATTTAATACTCCACGTTCGTGTTTCTAATAAAATGGACAGTCTCTGCTGATTGAATGAACACACCTAAATCCTCTTCACATTTACCTGTTCATGTTTTATTGCGCTCGACTCAGATTCTCCTCTCGTCACACTCTCGCCCGCGTCACGTACCTCTGATTTAATGGCATGACAGCGAAGAAATAACGACCAGACCTGCCACGCTTTCTGTCCTCTGCAGTCTGTGGGTTTGTGATCAGACCTGACTCAGAGGCTCATGCGTGATTCTTTTGCTCAAGCAATACCCGAGCTTGTGACCTTTAAAGAGATTATGCATGAAAGAATGGCTTATTTAATAACGTGAGTAGGGTTTGTTATTTTTAGAGCCGCGTCAGTCAGGGGTGACACATCCGTGACACAACGATGACTTATAATCACTGTTTGGGGGAACATCGCGTTTTTGACAATAACTTCACTAAAATCTAATATTCAGGTCTTGCATCAGCTCCTGCTTTGCTGCATAGATATTTTCCTTATACAGTGAAACCTCGGATTGCGAGTAACACGGTTTGTGAGTGTTCTGCTAGACGAGCAAAGATTTTTAATAAAATTTTGACTTGAAAACGAAGTCTTGGTTTAGGAGTGCCGAGTATCATGTATCACGCATGCGCTTCTTGTTTAGACGCCAAGGGGTCACGTGATCGCAACTGAGCCAACGGTTTTTCTCCCTCCTGCGCTGCGGAATTGTGGGTAATCGTCTCCCCTGCTGGGTCTTATTGCGCGTCTCTTACTGGTATAATCAGCATCCGTGTACTGTTTACTATAACACTGTGACCAACTGTGTGTGTGTAAAACTTATTTTATATTGTGTCTGTGTGTGCGTACTACGCGCGTGTAAAGCAAAAGCAAGTCTCATTAAAGAGGTTAAAAATCCATTTTCTCTCTTTGCTCAAGGCGCAGCTTACTTTAGATTTACATACACATACACACAGACACACACACACATGCACAGTACTGCGCGCACAAAGGGAAACACTTATCTGTCGGGATTTATTTTTAAGGGAAAGTGCAGGTTGATTTGTTTTATTTTTACTTCATATTTTGTGTTCACTATTTTTATGTATTCATTTTTTTGGGCTGTGGAATGAATAATTTGAGTTTCTATTATTTATTATGGGAAAATTTAATTTGGTTTACAAGTGTTTTGTAATATGGAACGAATTATGCTCGTAATCCAAGGTTCCACTGTATATCATATTTGCATTTTTTCTTAATATCAGATTATAATTTTTTTTTTTAAGAATGTGTGAGTAAACTGTCTGCCACTTTAACTTGAGGTGAAAACAAATGAATCATCAAGGTTTCCCTCTTCCTCTGATCAGAATGTCCAGTGAGGTCCAGCCGAGGCCAGATGACAGTCCCAACACGAGCGGAGGCAGTTCTGACGCCGAGCAGAGAGACGTAGCGCCGTCGGCGCAGCCTGAGGAAAGAGAGAGGGAGAGAGAGCAGGCTCCGCCAAAGAAGAAGGAGGCCAAGTTTTCCAGCAAGACACCTGCTAAACTCTCGACCAGTGCCAAGAGGTGGGCCAGAGTCTTTTCTAGAAACACGTCAGCCCTTATTAAAGCAGTGTTTTCCCACAATACAGGGATTAATACTGCGTAATAACTCGCCTGTTTATACAGATGTGTTCATTTCCATTGACTCATCCTCATTCAGGAATCTCTGTATCAGTAGGAGGAGGATGTAGGATGACTATATAAGTGTAGTTTCTCAATTAAATGGGAAAATAAAGGGAGGAGGTTGAGGACAGTGAAAGACAGATGAGATGGAGAGAAGATAAAATAACGCGGAAGTGTAAGGGAAAGAGAGAAAGAAAGGAGAATGAGAGGAGAGAGTAGGGGAGAGGAGTGAGAATGATGGGAGAGAGAGTGAGAGGTGTAAATAAGGGAGAGGAGGAGAGAGAATATTGGAGAGGAGAAACCGAGAGGTAAGTGTATGAAAGGACAGAAAAGGAAGGGAGAGAATGAGAGGTGAAAGAAGAGAAAGTTAAAGGAGTAAGAGGAGGGATTTAGAGGAGAGAGAGTGCTGGGAGGGTGAGATGAGTTAGAATGACGGGCGAGAGAGTGAGAAAAGTAAGAATGATGTGAGAGAATGAGAGAAGAGACTAAGGAAGAGGAGAACATGACAGGAGAGAATAATGCAATGGAGGGAATAAGGTGAGAAGAGAGAGAATGGTGAGAGAGAGTAAGAGAGGCGTGTGGTGATGACGGGACAGAGAGAGTGAGGAAAGTGAGAATGATGTAAGAGAAAGTAAGAGGAGTGAGAATGATGATGATGATGGGAGAGAAAGTGAGAGGAGTGAGAATGATTGGAGAGAGTGAGAGAGGAGAGAGAATGAAATGAGAAAGAGATTGCCCTCCATCAACACTGTTTCTTCCTCTCACCCTCCTCTTCACTGGAGCTGAAAACAGAAACAAGTCTTTTTAAAGTCTTTGTGTGTGTGTGAGAGCGTGTGTGAGAGAGAGCGAAATAGAGAAGGTGAGGTGAGAGAATATGATTGATAGAGTGCGCACCAAAATATTTTAATACAAATATATAAAATAAGAAATCACTTATTTGATGTGTTGCTTTTTATGTTAAACAAGAACATCTGTTCTGGCGAGCCAGCAACTAGAAGGAGAAAGAAATGAAATCCCGTCAGATTCAGACAGTATCCGATTGAGGATAAGAATAGACATCGGTTAAATAGACTTAGTCTTTCTTTTCCCTTTCTGTCCTTTTTTTTTCTTCCTGAGATTGTTCGAGGCAGTGGAAGCCGCACTGCGTGTTAGAAATGTGAGGCAAAGGGCAGCGTAATAAAACCTCTTCATCAGCGCTCCTGCCGTTCCCCTGCCCGCCCCTGAACCCAGAAATGTGCCGCCTCAGGAAAGCCTGCGATCAAATTACACACAGAGCGGCGCCGTTTGCAAAACTCCGCTCAAACCAGAGGCGTTTAATACAGCGCAGCGCTTAACTGTCAAGCCCGGACGATTCCCTATCGGCTTTCTACTGGCGTCTGGGTGGATCCATCCTTTTTTAAAATTTAGTTATTTACTTATTTATTTATTTTAATGGCTAAATATGTTAATGAATATGATGTCGTTATGCATCATATTTCTTATGTTTAGATAATTATTTATAAACCTTGTTATGGAAGCGTATTGTATAGTAACTGTGTAGTGCTGTTTATAAAAATGATGACTCCTATTGTTTTAGTCTCAGCAGAAAGGAAGCGCGTGTGTGTGTGTTTGTGCGCTGCAGTAGTTTACTGCTTGATTATATAAGTGGCAGATTTTGCTTGTCCCATCTTCTTGCTTCACTGGAGCTCGTGTTTATGCGCACGACTGCCGCCTTCATGATAAAGACCTACAAGAATACAAAACGAAAAACAATAGTTGCAGGAAATAATGAGCGGGCCCAAGCACCCTGTGCCATCGCCACCTGGGTGCACCAGAAAGACAATGGGCGTATGCATTTATTTATACGGGACATACCGATATCATTATGACATGATTTTAGAATGGGGAAATTCCAAAGCCTTGGATGCTGGAAAAAAGCATCATAATGTGATGCCATTTAATATAACCTCATACAGAAAGTTATTAACCCCTTTTCTACATATGTTTAAGGCATCGTCACGACTGACCCGTTTAAGATGTCAAAAATCCCTCTGCAATTTTGCATCCTCAATGTATTGAGTTCATTTAGGCCTGGTTTGTTGGCGATCGTAAATTTCCCCTAGGAGAAGTACATTAAAATCCATTGGGTGCATTTTGCATACAACCCAAAATAACTGTCTTCCTGTTGAGTTGAGCCAATGGCATGCATTGAGAAAGTTGTTTAGCTCAATGAGCTCTAAATGTGTCCCGGGGATTTCATGTGCATGCGTGCAAGTGTGTATAAGCTATACAGCAAAATCTCATGTCGGCTCCGTGCCACACCTGGTGCCCAATCTCTCAGGCATCCTAATGGCAGCAGATCCCAACCTGCCTGCTGATTTCCATGACTTTTATAGCATGTTAATACCCCCCAAAATCCCGGAATTATGGGGGAAAAAAATCCTTAAAAGACCAAGAGGACTCTTACACATTATGACAACATAGGGCTGATGTCATAGTGCTTGGCCCCTATTTACGCACTATGACAACATAGGGCTGATGTCGAGGTCCTCATACACATCCAGGGATGGCGAGGTCCTCATACACATCCTTCCTTCAAGACCGTCCGAGTTTGTCTGAAATGCTGCTCATTAACAGAAAGAGGGTGGCGTAACACGCTCGGAGGAAAGTGGTATTCCCCCACCTCCGCCTGCACGAACTGCCCCGTGTTTGGCCTTTTTTTTTTTTTTTTTTTTTACTTTAAACCATGTAAATATTTGCATGTACACACTGGTTTTTGTTGCACAACATTGTAACAGTAATATTTTCAATGAGACTACACTTAACACATCGGGTTGTTTATTTCGACAAGGAAGCACAATTCGTCAGAAAACCACCAGCCGGTTACGAGACGGCAGCTGTTGCCAGTGCTTGGGCTTGAACACCTGTCAGGGTCAGAAAATAATTTATTTTTTATTTTTTATTTAAGCCTGGAAATAACCGTGAGGAGGAGGTATTGCCTGGAACTGAACTTATAAATAAAATGTTTTGCTGCTCTGCTTTAAAGTCAGGTTGGTACGGTTTGTATTTGATCAAAAACAGGGAAAAAAAATTAAACTTGTACATTATAAGACACATTTTTTGTTGTGCTGTAGAACGCACGTTTTTCGACCGACATACAAATGACTCTAACGCTACAGTGATATTTGGAATAACCTGTGATTTACGATGCTACAGTACGCCTATGTATAAATGCATCCTTATAAGAACATACCAGATCTCTAAAACGTTCTTCTCTCTCCTGCAGGATTCAGAAGGAGCTTGCGGAGATCACTCTTGACCCTCCTCCGAACTGCAGGTAGGCCGCTGATGGTTTTCCACTGTAGCGTCGTGATTATTTCCAGTTGTGTTGCATCGACCCCGTGTCGTATCGCAAGCTTATTACAGCACATCAATATCTCCAAACTTCTCCTCTACTTGCTCATAAATTATGCGGTGCAAATGAAGCGTGAACATCTTCCTCAAGTCTGACGGTTAATTTCGTCTCCGCGGCGTACACGGATCCTGGTCACTCTAAAGTGTACAGTAGCGTGATGTGATGGAGAAAAGGGCAGCGTGAATCAGTAAGCTGGTTCAGAGATCACCAGAGTGTTTCAGGAACGTAGGCGAAATAAGTAATGATAAACATAGGAGGAAAAAAAATCAAAGAATCTTGCTTTTTAAGCTTTCCTCTCGAGGAAGTCTAGCTAGGTATGTGTGTGTGAGAGTAATTTGAGAGCCATGATGCAGGCTAATATTTCTGAAAGAAAACGTAACACAGTGGTAACATTACAACACAAAGAGATGTGAGACATGAGATACACACACTGTGTGTGTGTGTGGAAATCTGTTGTGCCCATCCAAGGACACATGTCCAATCTCCAGAATTCTAAACCTCGATAGAAACTCAAGGGAGCATGGATGTGGTCGGACGGTGTGAGACATGGATCGGCATAAATGCTTGAAGTAAAGATCATCACGATGTCATTTGAAACTTTCAAGAACTGTAAGGTCCTGATGGTGAGCGTTTTCAAAATGTCAAACAAAAATAGGTAGGATGTAGTGGCGGCCGGTCAATAAGGGGCGCTGGGGCGCCGCCCCCTTAAAGTTAGGCAGAGAAGAATGCTACTTTAACATGTCATTATTTAACCTAATAATTATTTATTTTAATAATGAAATGAAGTCATTTAGTCACAATATTCCGCTGTATTCTGTCCGTTTGTGTTGGTGTACGCGGGGCGCCGGACAAACAAGTGTCTATGTAGGCGTGTAATTTTTTTTTAAAAACCATGTGACATGAGGCTGAGCAGTAATTGGAATCAAATCATCCACACTGTGCACCCTGAACCCTCCCACTTTTGTTTTTAGCGAATCAATTTTTGTTTTAAATCTTTGGGCTCATGTGATTGAACCATTCTCAACGAGTCTTATTAACGGGCAGCAGATCGTTAGTTAACGTGTTGAAGAGTGATTGACGTGGAAGCCAGATTAAGCGAATTCTATTTTAGCAGAAGTCGCGTGATCACGGCCGAGCTTACACTCGATGCTTTTCCAGCACTTCGTATGGCTATTTACAGGAGGTTATTAAAAGTTTCATTTTTATTTAGTTTGTGCCCCCCCAAAATTCTTTTGATCCAGCCGCAACTGGTAGGATGTGTGATATATTAATATAATAATAATAATAATAATAACATCATATTTTTGTCATAATATTATCATATGTATCAATACATAATGCATAGCAATAAATTTAGTATTAAATATTCACTTTTTTTCCTGATGTGTGTGTATGTATATGTGTATATATGTTTTGGCTGTTTGTGTGTGAATGGATGGATGAATGGATATATAAAAATATAGATATGTACATATGCTTATATATGTTTACATAAACAAATATATTGTTTATTTTATAAATTTTTTTTGGACAGTCTGATCTTTTTCTCACTGTATATGTACAGAATAAATACTGAAATCATATTCACAAAACCTGAATTATTGCCGTAGAATGATCTTGATAACGTCTGTAACATCTTCGCACAAATCTTGATGTTACATCAGATGTTACAATAAAGAGCCCTAGTCACATGACTTGTCCATGGCTTTCGGAAATGTCTGTGGAAATATTTGCACGTTAACAGGACTTCTATTGAATTTATGGGGATTTGTCACGTTATTTGAATTGTTCGACCTGAATCAACACTTTAATCCTTGGTCAAACATCTAAACGATGATGCTTTTATTGTGATTCTTTGATGTGAAATATAAGCCGAGTACTTTTAACAGTCGTTAAATATTCATGGGCAGAAAGATGTGTTTGTTTCCACGGCATCTGTTTCATAATAGACGTCTTATTTCTGACTGTAGTCCAGGATGATAACGTGGAAGAAAACGTAACCACTTTATACCGTCTTCTAAATATTGAGCCGTAAATGAATCTATACAGGCCTGTGCAAAAGTCTTGACCCCCCCTCTCCGTTTCTTTGTATTTTGCTTCCAAAGACCCAGACTCCTTAGACCCAGATTACTGTAATTTAATGTAGTCCTGAAGAAAAGTACTCTAATTTTCAGTCCAGTTTCTGTACCTGAGCAGTTTCAGAGGATTGATTTCTGTAAGTTAAGCCGCACAGTGACCTATAAATCATTCAAGCATTAAAAAAGCATCTCATTTAAGGTACGAACCAGTGAGCAACAGGTGCAGATGATGATGAGAGATGATCAGACCTTGAGTGGTTGGAACAGACGAGAGGGGAAATGAGCCTGCTGCTGTGGTTGTTACAGAAACAACCGATTTGTAGACTGTAATTAAATCTAAAGAAATGAGGGGTGGATCAAGAGTTTTTCGCAGTACTACTGTATAGATTTTGATTGCTTACACATTTATGGGTTTATCACACACTTCAAAGCAAATCAGCCAGTAACAGCTTGTTTTTCCTTATGAAATCTTTCAAAGATGTTCCTGACTTTGGTCCAAAAGTGGTTAACCCGGATGATGATCTTATCCAGGCGGCTCTGCAATAACGTGTAGTCGCAAGGAACAGCTCGCCACAATTCGTCTGATTGCTTTCATGCGTCTGTTCAGACTCAGGGTGTGTGTGTGTGTGTATGTGTGTGTGTGCGAATGCTTCAATTGCGCTAGGCTGGGCAACAGGTTTGGGCTGTAAAGTTGATTTGCCATGCTTGGATGGCGTCCACGGCCTGCGTCGTCTCTCGCCGGGATACGGACCAGACAAGGACGCTCTTCTCAGAGAGCTCCAGTTTTTTGCGCCGTAATTCGACGTGAAGCTTCTCCCGTCCGTTCATAAGCATCCCGAGACAAGCCGCATGTCGAGAGCCCGCCGCGCTCACGGAAGTGTCAGAGCGCTGCGACGCGGCCGCTCTCGCAGAAGATACGCGTGTAATCTTTCTGACGCTTGTCTTTTCATATTCATATCCAGCTGCCTCTGCGCCGGTGTGGAGAACGAGATTTTACACCCAGAGATGACACCAGAAGCCAGAAGGAACTTGTGCGACTCGGGTGTATGTAGAAGTTGTCGAATGTTCTGAAAATATGTGTTTAACCTTTTCTGACTGTTTGTAACGCACTAAACGCTTACCGACTTGTAGTACTGGGTAATGTGGCAGGCTTTCTTAGTTAGTCGACATATAATCTGATGCGGACCTCGCAGTTCTGTCTCATCGGTCACGTCATTCCTCATGACGTTTCCAAAACCGTCTCACTTTCTAAACCATACAACAACCACCTCGGTTTTATGTCAACACGGGTAAACCATTCGTGGGAGATCCTGGAGTGTGCAGAAAGAGTGTCAGAGATAATATTTCCTTTTATGCAACCGAGGCTTACAGTTCTTTATTTCTTTAGTTCTTAATGTCTGAGTGACTCCAGGCTTCAGAACAGAGGAGGTTCTGCTTTCTGAGTTTAGTGGTTAAGATCTTTAAGAGCTGTGCGATTGCTGTTCTACAGTCTTACTGGTCGTTGCACCTAAACGACTCTCCCTGATCTCTCGCTTTTACATTAGTGCCCTGGGATCATGTCTGAGGACACCGAAATTCTGGCTCCTTTTGATCTCTCGTTAATCTCCTGGAAAGGAGAGGAAGAGCAATCGTTCCTGGTACGAATACGATACGAATGAGTCGTGCCTGTCGTGCCTGTAAAAACACCCTTTTGAACTTGGGGGAAACAAATATGAGAGACTTTTTTTCTGAAAAAAAAAAAAGAAATTAATTTATCATTAAGAATGTTTAAAATGATAAATATTTTTAGGTAATTATAAGACGGAAGTTCGTAACAAGGATGTAGGAGACATACTGTCTTTCAATTCCATAAAAATGTAATTAGCAATAACAGTGGAGCCCAAAGTGAAAATAATTGAGAGAATGCAGAGCGAAGTCAAAAGGTGAAGCACACTGCGCATTATTTTAACATGAATCGTTCGATCAACTGCATGAATCTATAAAATGAGGACAAGATCATGGAAAATGTTAGATTTATACGTTTATGGTCAATTTATTTTTTTTGGTAGTACCTAGAAAATATTGGACTTATGAACAAATTGGACTTACGAACAAACTCTTAGAACAGAACTTGTTTGTATGTTGGGAACTGTATTTTAAAAATATATTTTGTTGTACTTTGCTTTTTTTATTATTTCTTTTGTACATGTAACATGAAGAATATTGTTATTGAAGTCAGAGTTGTACTATGTTATATACAGTGGAGTGGAAAAAGTGTTTGCCCCCTTATTGATTTCTTATTTTGTCCCACTTTAATGTTTCAGATAATCAAACAAGTTTAAATATTATTCAAAGATAACACAAGTAAACACATCATGCAGTTTTTAAATTTAGGTTTTTATTATTAAAGGAAAACAAAATCCAAAGCTACATAGCCCTGTGTGAAAAAGTGTTTGCCCCCTAAACCTAATAACTGCCTAATAAACCTAATAACCCCACCCCCACCCCCATACTCACTCGTCACTTTGATAAGCCGTGAGTTTATTCGCTTTGTGTCCATGAACGTCCGCTCTAATTGCCATCGGGACGTGTTAATCTCTGTGGCAGAGTGAAACGGCGCTGTCTGTTACTCAGCGCAGAGGTGTCAGATGCGAGGTGTGTGTGTGTGCGCAAACCCTGAGATGCCTCCTTGTTAAACACTTGGGTTTGATCCAGGCGTGTTTTCCAAGGGTGACACTGTTGACGCGCGGCGCTGGCGTTTACCCCCCCCCGCCGTCTCTCCCCGATTTTGGAGTGTGTGTAAAGCCTGCTGGAAACGTTTCGCTTTTTGAGAGTAGTCATTTGGCATTGCGCTGAAAGGAGGGGCGTCGTTGACATTTCAGAGCTATTTCCTCTCGCTTTAATCGCTACGGTCACCCTGACGAGGGGTAATTAATTAAAAGTGACAGCCGTGCTGCAGGAGTTTGTAAATAGCAGCACAGCAGAGACGGTATATCGGATCGTCCGCTCTGCTCGGTTTTTAACCACCGGATCGTTTCATCACGGCCCTGCTGCTTTTTGGATAAAACGCTCTCAGCTGGTTAAAGGGAAACAATGTGGGATCTTAAAGGACGTTTGCTTATTCTCTATCTGTCTCGCGCTCTTTCATTCCTTCCTTCCACGTATATTGCGGTATTATTCGATCTGATTGGTCCTAAACTCACAATTAATTTCGTGTAACAGCAGTTCCGATAGCAGTACCTGCGATTCAGATGATCACGGCTCATGTGTACAGCAGATCAAAACCAGATGATAAATACAATTACAAGCAATTAGGTGACACACAAATAAAAGAAGTGATGCTCTTATGTTGCTTATTCGCTTAAACACTTGTGATTATTTTACCTTAGAAAGATCGTTAGATACTTTATTGATCCCAAAGGAAATTTCAGAGATCCAATAGATCACACTATTTTGCTTTCTTACTCTGTTCCTTACTCCCTGCTCACTCCCAGATCACTCCACGCACACTCTCCACTTAACCACAGGTCACTTCCCACTTAGTCCTACATTCACACCCTGTTCCCTCTATTTACTTATCTTTTACTTCATTTCAGCTAACTCCCTGTTTTACTCCCTGATCACTCTCCACTCCATCCCAGTTCATGTCCAGCTCACTCTTTGATCACTCCTTGTTCACACTACACTCAATCCCAGCTAGCTTACCAGTTCAATCTTTGATTACCTTCAGTTAGAAATCAGTCTCAGAAAGCTTTCTGTCTAGATGGCTGCATGTCTGTATGTCCGTATGTCTGTCCAGCCGATGTTTCCTGGTGGCGGGCAGAGCCAGTCAGCACGATAGTTTACCGTGTATACACAGAGTACCCAAAGGACACAGGAACGATGGCAATGCACCTTTTATTCTTCCACAATCCTCACCAAAAACAAGGAAAAGCGCCACACTCCCAAAAAAATGGGGCGTACACTATGAAAACCGAACCTTGCGACATAAATTAAATAAAACAACAAAAAATTAAGTAGAAGGGAAGTTATGAGTAATTATGTGTCGTATATTGATCAGCTTATTTTTAGCTTTTTATGCGTCTTAGACGCATGCAAGTAATTGTTGTAGAGCAAGACAGTAAACAAAACAAAACAACTTAGTAATTAATGAAGCAAAGTTAATAATTGATTTGACCAGGCAGCAAAACCCAGAAGCTAGAAACCTAATTTGTAGAAATCAGGTTTATTTGTTTATTTGTTTATATTTGTAATGAAGGTAGGAAAAAATACGTATAACCAAAATACAGGGTGCAGAATTACTGTATATAAACATCACACTCCAGCTCCAGGCGAAGCTCCAGGTGACACGTCTGACCGAATTTTAATAAACACCTCGGTGCCACGTCCGCACGTTTTGCAAGACGGCATGCCAAGACACGTCAGGCCGCTTCGATAACACCGGCGAGCACGTCGGCACCAGTTTTTATTAAATCAGTCCATGAGACTGACGTAAATGTTGTTTCAAGCTTTTAAACGGTTTTACTATAGAGATAGAGCTACAGTCTGGATCAAGGTAGAGGCCTGGACTGTCTCATCGACAAATACGAGCATTCGCCTCGGTTCTGTTGTCACATCATATCATATTATATCATAACATAACGAGCTGCCCTGGCCTTCATGGCACGCCTGTTTTATGTTTTCTTAATTCTGGGAAAATAAAAGGTAAAAGATGTTACACACACACACACTGATCTGTTTCAACCCACAAGGCCACACTTAACCACTAATGATAGACATTTCAGGCACTCCGAGATATAACATATATTCATTATAACATATTTGTCGAAGTATAATCTAAGCTGTATAGCTGGAGTGAGTGTGGGAAGTGTGCGAGGATGGTCATAAATTTTATTGACACTTTAAAATCTCTACAATGGCTCTGCCAAGTCACATTTCAAATTCAAATAAGATTTTATGACATCCTGGCAAAGCGGAGGAACGTGAACTAAGCAAACAGGTGATGAGAGACGAAATCGTTTTTTTTCGCCCGAGTGAAAGCGAAAGAGAGATAGAGAGGGTGATCGCTTAAGAGTTTACGCCTTTCATCTGTAATTATAGTTTAATCGAGCTCAAATTAAGCCTTGTTACCTTTCAAAGCTCAAACCACCGAGACTAACAAATGCACGAGCCAACAAAAGAGAGAAACATTTTTTCCAACCCTCATTCAAGTGAACAGACAGGCGAGAGTTCATGAGCACGAGCACAGGAAAGCCGCGCAGGATTTTTATATTTGCACCAAAGCTGAGAAATGTTCGTCAGATATTGAAAGTAAACGTAGAATTGTACCTTGTGCGAAGTTCAAAACTAATTTCACGGCTTAGTTAAAGGTCCCATATTTGACTTTTTTCTTTAAAACGTTAACAGGGTTCAACATGATGTGTCCCCTCCAACTGAAATCCCCCTCAGATAATTCCGTTACCGCTTCACTCCCCTTCCGAACGCGCCGATTCAGTGTCTATGTAAATGTAAACGAGCTACTCCTAAACCACTCCCCTTGCAGAGAATAGCAGAGCTGAGAAACAAGCCAGGGGGAGGGGATGGCCTTATATGAGGTCACATTAGGGGGAAATGTAATCAGCGTGTTTAATCCTTGGGTAATACAAAAATTAGGATTCTTTTTGCTTTTTTGTTCGTTTGTGCACACACACTGAAGACCTGAGTAAATCTCGCACAATATGTGTCCTTTAAATGCGTACAAATCTCTAAGACAGACTCTGGCACATGGATGGTAAATACTGCATGTGTGTAAAAAAAAAAAGGTATGAATAGAATCTGAGACAGAATCATTACGTGTGTCAGATTTAACGGTTTGATTAAAGGACATGTTTTCTTCAGATTGTCCCTGAATCTTCCGATTTTTGTGCGAACGTTATTGTTTTTATTTTGTTTGCGCATTTACCCTGACGGATCCGGCCTCGGTTTCTAACAGATGATCATAAACATGGATGAGGTCCCTTCTGGAATGAGGTGGCAGGAGTCTCAGTGGCTTCATGTCACAGAAAGTCCACTGTGCTTCTCGTGTCATTCAGCTCGACAAGGCTGCTCCTCTATATCGTTCTTCTACACCACGGTATATATTTTCCCTCTCCAGCGTTTGATTTCTTTAGCTCAAAATGGAGGTCTGTTACGGCTCCCTGCGAGTCTTATAAAAGATTCAGGATGTGAAAGTGAAGATTTCAAAGCATTACCAAGCCGCGAGGAAACAGGATGCAGTGCAGCTTTTTTATTCCGACGTGTTAGCAAATCCGTGTCAGCAGTCCTGTGGGCTCTTCCAGATGGTCGGCGTTTCTCCTCCCCCCACCGAGAACACCTGAGCCAATCAATCACGAGCACAAAATACCTGAATCAGGTGTGTAGGGAGCTGAAATGTGGACCATCTGGAACAGCTCCGAGGACTAGCCTGGGTACGTCTCAGCCACCACGAGCAGCAGGAGTTCGGAGTCCAGACGATGATGTATAGAGCGTTCAAGCAATCAGGGAACACGGATGCTGTCAGGTCCTTCGTTGTTTTTGACATAAATATTGCATTTTGTCTTCTCGCTTGTTTTGGCAACATCTGGCGGTCATGTTAATAACGCTTCAGATACGAGTATGATTAGAGCTGAACTGAGAACTGGAGAAGGAAAAAAATCAAAGAAAACAGAAGTTTATTTGAAGGAGTGCAGCAGTATGGTTTGCTGATCTTTATTCTGTTCTGATGGAACCCTGGCTTGTTTGCGAAAGTGTTTAAAATGTTAAGCAAATCCCAGCATTCGACCCAGCTTCACCTCCAAGGAAGTCCTTTAACAGCCCAAACTTGTGGAAATGAGTTCCTGTAACGTGCAAGTGGTCCTGGTGAATGATGGTGTGTCCAGTTCTCACAGACAGCTGTTCATTTACAGCTATAGACACTGAAACAGCGTGTTTGGAAAAGGAGTGAAACTGAAAGAATCTGGCTAGAAGAGGCCAGAATGCAGAATCTGAGTTGCAATTTGTTTGCAATTTGGCAACAAATTGTCTACAGATGTTTAAGGATCAGGTGTTCCACTAGCTAACCATTCACGGCAATTACTACAGTGAGCTGCGAGCCACTCTGGACGTACGTAGGTGTTTTTTTTTTGTTGTTGTTATTTTACGCCTTCATTCACCAGAAATCTAATCGCAAGTCCAAGTTTGACTTGGATTTCAATTGTGACTAGCATATAAACTAATGACTTAATGGATTTGATTCCAACATGGTCAAGGTCGCAGCAAGGTCGTAGTTTTTCTTTCAATTAATTTCTTCATTTTTGAGCTCTGTGTTAAAGGTCAAATATATACTCCTATACCAAGTCTCAAAAGTCTCCCAAATGTCATTGTTAATGTTCCAGCCGAAATCCAACTCAGATTCTGCATTCTGGCCAGTTTCTTTTAGTTTCACTTCTTTTCCAAACACGCTGTTTCAGTGTCTGTAGCTGTAAATGAACTGCTCTCGAACCCCCTTTTCGGATATTGTTTTTTTTTTTTCCTAGCCAATCAAAACTTAAAAACATTAATGTTAAGGACTTTGTCAAGCATTTGATAACTGTTTTTAGACTTTTTCCACCTGCATTTGTGATGCACAACACAAAAGGGAAAAAATATACAAGATCATTCATTCTTGATGACATCATCATTATTTATCGATATAATTAGAAGTTAAAACGCAGCTAAGAGCTAAAAAAAAAACCCGCTGGATAACCTGTTCACGGTTAGCCAGGTTGTACTATATCTATATCTAGCCTTTTGTACTATAGGTGTAGCGCTGGATTGAACAGGGCGGAGCTGAGCATTGAGCTGGAGGACAGTCTCTCCGTATGTGAGGTCACAACAGGGGGAAATCTGAATTGCATGTTTAAATCCTGATGGAAAAAAGGACAAACAGTTGCAATGATGATGTCATGCTGTTTGGCAGTGGAAAAGCCAGAACAGTTGCTTAACAAGGTCTCGAGGATGGTTGTTTCCAGTCCCTGGGTTGTGATTGGCTGGGAAAGTGCACTTCCTCAACCGGGTGCTCTGGAGCAGTTAATTCAAAGCTACAGACACTAAAACAGCGCATTTGGAAAAGAAGTGCATCAGTAAGAATCTCACTGATGCCAGAATGCAGGATCTGATTTCAGCTGGAATATTAACATTGACATTTTGAAGACCTTGGAGACTATATATTTCAGTTTTTCAATCGGGTTTTCGCAGCCAGTTAAGTCAGAGGTCATGGCTTAAACTGTGTTTTTTTTTTTTATTATTATTATTATTTTTTTTTTTATCCAATTTGACATCCCTTTCAGGTAATTTGTACAAATACATTTTTTTTACTGCACCTTTAATTTTTATTGGTCATTTGCAGGGATGCCATATTTATATATAGACACACAAACGTCAGCTTTAAACAGACACAGCGTTACAAGATCAGCTCATATTCACATGGTCGAGATTTGTCTTCGTTTTACTCACCATGTCATCCAACTTCCTCTCTCGCTTTCTGAGGTTGCCGATTAAAGCATCCACCCCCATGCGCACTCGCATGCATGAGTGTACACGCTTGCACAAACATGCACACACTCACACACACACCATCAAACACATGGACGGAGCTGCATGCTTCCACTCTCTCTTCATTTCTCTCTCTCTCTCTCTCTCTCTCTCTCTGTTTCACACACACACACACACACACAGGCGTACGCTTAGTACTGCTGTCTTAATGACTGTATATTTACAAAAGATTAAATCCGTTACGTGTGCGCTGTTGTATCTGATAATTACTTAACTCATCGATGGTCATGTTGACGCTTGTTTTATATTCCGTGTGCCACTGATTTAGGTTGAATTCCTGAGCTCGCATGTTGAAAACGGCGCTCAAGAGCTTGTTTCACGGCGCATCTGATCGTCTGAATTTAAATAAGCGTAACAATAACATCGAAATAAACCTTTTTCTCATTTTCTCCAAGGGTGTGTAAAATATACTCAAACCCTTTTAACTAAAAGCGTCCTTTTCCATGAGTCATTATCTCGTAAACGTGAGGTTTTATTTTTATAAATACACAACATTGTGGGTGAGACAGAAATCTAATCCGTGAGCCTCTACTGATATAGAGAGAGAGAGATAGATCAGATACAACACCATGTAGCTTTATTATTACTTTTATCCCCCCTCTTTTGTTACATATATCCTCACAGTCTCACACTCGTTCTATCGTTCATCTTGATAGAATCTTTATCCGGCTGTCACATAAAAGCCGGTAATATCGGCCAAAGCTATGCGTAGCTGACCTTTCCGGCTTCGCTGCCCTACTCAGGAGCAGGTGAAGTGCCTTGCGCTGTTCGTTCTTTTCTTTTTATTGCCACTGAAATGATGATGGACCGGTTCACAAAATGTCCGGGTTTTTTTTTTTGCATTATACACGATGTTAAAGGTGCAATAGGCCAAATTTGTCAAATAAGGCGTCCAAGTTCTTTATAAAAAAATTGTATTTTTTTAAACCCGTCCTGCATTCCCGCGCATGTACACAAAGTCCCGCCTCCAGAATCTCACTTTAAACTGCTTAAGTTGACACCTAGAACAGTTAGGTTAAGTTAACAGTACCAACACGGGCATATCTGGTACCTACACTGGCGCCCCTGCTGTTGGGGGCAGGTTTCACACGTAATAAATTACTCCATCTTGGAAAAGCATTACCAGAGTCCGTTCAGGTTTAGGTTTTATTATTTATTTATTTTATTTATTGTGGCATTGATTCAACAAGGTGCTGAAAGCATTCTTTAGAAATGTTGGCCCATATTGATAGGATAGCATCTTGCAGTTGATGGAGATTTGTGGGATGCACATCCAGGGCACGAAGCTCCCGTTCCACCACATCCCAAAGATGCTCTATTAGGTTGAGATCTGGTGACTGTGGGGGACATTTTAGTACAGTGAACTCATTGTCATGTTCAAGAAACCAATTGGATGCTGATTGGAGCTTTGTGACATGGTGCATTATCCTGCTGGAAGTAGCCATCAGAGGATGGGTACATGGTGGTCATAAAGGGATGGACATGGTCAGAAACAATGCTCAGGTAGCCCGTGACATTTAAACGATGCCCAATTGGCACTAAGGGGCCTAAAGTGTTCCAAGAAAACATCCCCCACACCATTACACCACCACTACCAGCCTGTACAGTGGTAACAAGGCATGATGGATCCATGTTCTCATTCTGTTTACGCCAAATTCTGTCTCTACCATTTGAATGTCTCAACAGAAATCAAGACTCATCAGACCAGGCAACATTTTTCCCAGTCTTCAACTGTCCAATTTTGGTGAGCTCGTGCAAATTGTAGCCTCTTTTTCCTATTTGTAGTGGAGATGAGTGGTACCCAGTGGGGTCTTCTGCTGTTGTAGACCATCCGCCTCAAGGTGTTCCGAATAATCCTTAAAGTGAGTGTATATAGTGTATATAAATAAATAACCTGGAAATATATATGTATATGTATACACACTATATATATATTTTTTTTTTTAAAGTTATTTGTATTAATAAGAAAGGAATTTATATATAAATGTTTTTTTTTTCTTTTCTTATTAGTACAAATAACCTGGGGGGAATATATAAATAGAAAAATTAAATAAATAAATAGATAGATAACCTGGGGAAAATAATAGGAAAAAATTAAGGAAATAAATAAATAAATAAATAAATACACACACACACACACACACACACACACACACACACACACACACACACACAAACATATATTTATTTTTACCCGGGTTATTTGTACTAATAATAAAACCATATATTATCTATTGCAACTTCAAAGGAAACTTATAAAGTTGTTTTACTGGTCAGACTGGTCAACGTAGATTGAGATTTATCGCAAGAATACTTCAGCATAAACAACAAGTTCATGGTGTTACTGCGGCAGGAAAACAAGCCCGTGCCATCATCACCCTTCTGCCTTCCAACATCTGGTCTGTAGTTTGTTTTTTTGTGTGTCTTTCGTGCCTTTTAATGTGACGTTGTGCGTATGATTGAAACGTATGCTCTGGTCTCGTCTCACCCAGGAAAAGTAAACGGGGGAATTTGCAAAGCCTTGTTCTTTTTTCTCGCAAAGCCGTACTTACTTCGTGTGTGTCTTTGTTCCCATGGGGTTAATTAATCCTATCTGCATTTTTGAGGTCATTGCTGATGCGCTTTCTATTTACATGATGCCTTCAGGATAACAAACAGCTGGATATTAACATATCATGTACATTTAATTAGAGCAAGATAGCGGCTAAACATTCTACATTTTACACCTTGCCTTTGTTTAATAAACCAATCACCTTTTGCAAACGACTGGATCGCCAGCTACAAATTAGTTTATGCAGATTTGACGGAGCAAGATCGGGTCTGTAATGGCTCTAGGTAGTAGTATGTCCAAAATGATTTTGGTATTGGTTAAGAAATGTAAATGTTAAAAGCATTTTCTATTCGGATAAAAGCAGCCTGTATTTGTCCACAGGCCAGTCCTGAGGTCTCTAGGTATCGATGTCTATAGTGCAAACAGCAGTCACTGTCTTTAATCGCTCAGAACTCGACTTAAGGACGGGGGCATGTTTTTCTGCCGTGTGCTGTTTGGTGTGTGCACGCGTGCTGCTCTTTTTCCACTCACCTGATGTGCTTTTTCACTCACACAGCCCACAACAATGCACTCGCGAAACGAGTGTGCACATGGCTGTTTTTATGTGCATGCACAGCCTTTTTTTTAAATCCTTGGGTACGTGTATATCTCATTTACGCTCTCTAATTTTGGCATCTTGCTTTTGCTTTGCATTGTATTGCCGGATGATGGCTTTTCAATATCAGTCGATTGCGCATTTAATCGCCAGAAGCCAAAATCCTGATCAAGATAAAAAGTCGACTTATTGTGCAGAAATTAAATTTTTTCTTTTTTTTTTCTCCTTGAGACCATCCCGCTTGGATGCCTGCCCATATTTAAAAAGCTCCACCCGTCCCTTAAATATACTAGCTCCAGCCCAAAACTATCCTCCCTTCTGGAGGGATTTTTTCCCCAGCCAATTAATACACTTCCTTTAGTATATACAGGTAGTCCCCGTATATTCATGTCTAAGGCGTATAAGACACAGCCTTTGTCGGACTTAAGAACAAATCTGACTTATGAACATGCTTGTTGAACGGAAGTCTGTGTTTTATACGCCTTTGATATGAATATACGATGTAAAGCATACCCATCTTGACTAAATCTAAACCACTTGACTAAATCTGTCCCCTTTCTCCCCATCACACTGCCATCTTGTGGCAAAAAACCATAATCGTGCCTAAGGAAAGGAATCTCACACCTGAATTATAAGGGATGTCTCTGCGCCTTTAAATCGCAAGGGGAATCACGGACACCATTTAGTCTTAGAGCTGTTTTCCACTGCTTTGGACTGTGTACTCTGTCTCGTTTCGCATTTCCTGAAATTAGGATTATTTACCATCAGGACAGATTTGCAGGTCAGACATTGTGCTCTCAGACTGATTCATTGAAATGGACTCATGAGGCCGACTCATTTATACAGGACTTTAGACATTGTATACTTTCACTTACACACTGAAAATGTTGGTATCTGGTGCACTGCAGTGTCTATTTTTTGGACAGTACGTGAGCTATTTCCGTGATTGAACCAGAAGTAGAACCGCGGTCCGTTCATATCCGAGGAAATTCGTAACTCGAATGTTTGTAAGTCAGGGACTACCTGTACTTTATTTATATATATATTTAGGTATGTAAACTATATGTTATTTATTAAAATCTAAGACTTAAAAGATTATATTCTCTTTTCTGGGAAACACGTTACCATAAGCCATTTTGAAAAGGCGCATTATGCAGTGTATGGCCTAAAGTTGGATGCTGATTTTTGTATGTTATGTAAACAAAAATTATATATGTGCGAGTGTGTCTTATAATTATTTGTAATAATTGAAGCATTCACATTGCTAGTTGTGCGAAGTTGCTCTTTCTACCTGCTTGTTCAAATAAAGGAAAAGGTCATGTTCTTGAATGTTTACGTTAAAAGCTTTGACGTGCTCGCTTGTATAATTATAGCCTTCACTGGTTTGTCAGCTCTGTACAGTATACGTCCTATCTGAGCTGTCAATACACTGATACAGCTGCACACTGGCCCATAGGTCTCTCTGTCTGCTCAACTAAGCCAGACCTGTATGTATGTATGTGTGCAGGTGTGTGTGCAGGTATGTGCCTGTGTGTTTAAAACATACCTAGGAATGATATCAGTATGTTGCTGCTGGAGGCGTTTTACTGGTGTAACAGTAAATTCAGGTTTATCGCCTACTGAAATCTTTATTGCATTTGCAACAGCCTCTCTTGGCTCAGGAGCAGAAAAGTATCGGAGTACAAGTTAACCTCTCTCTCTTGTTTAACCCCATCCCTAAAAACGCACCATTTGGTGAAAGGGGTACAGTATTGTGCAAAAGTAAGTTCCTTAGAAAGGAATACATAAATAACATTACAAAAGGATTTTTTCATGCATATATGAAAGCAACATTTTACATAACAGACCAGTTTTTATATGATGGGGGCTTTTGCATGAAAATAGAAAGAAGCGAGTGTGACCAAGTGACCAGAAGAACTCTAGCGTATTCTCCAGCACACTCAGTAAAACCTAACAGCTGTTTTACTTATAAAACTGCACAAATTTTTTTTTTTTTTTTTGGTATGTTCCCAAGACGTTTGCACAGAACTGCAAGTAAAACAACTTTTAGGTTTTCCTGAGTGTGCTGGAGAATATAAGTTCTTCTGGTATATTTGTCACAATGCTCACTCCTTTCTATTTTCATGCAAAGGTGTTATTTTTTTCCCCCTGCCCATATGGTCTGTCATGTACAGACACATGTACATATGTTGCTTTTTTTTTATAGTCATGCAAATATGCAATATTAATTTCTTAAGGAATGTACTTTTGCACGGTACAGCACCCTTTCCGCTTCTTTCTATTTTCATGCAAATGCCAGGAGCGTACATTAGGTTTTTCTTTTGTTTCCATCTGAAATCTGGTTCATGTAATATTTTGCTTTATTTACAGACATACAAACGTTCCCTTGTAATGTCATTTATTTATTTATTTATAAGTTATGTTTGGTAATAGTAAAGGGCTTTGTACATAATAATGCAGACATGATAGACAAACATACATAACATTTGTACTACAGATAATATGATGCCTAAGGCTTTTTTCACAGTACTCATACAGTATATGAAAATATGTGGGCAATCAAATTTAAGACAGCATAGTATGTGTTCTCTTTTCTTTTTACACACAAACACACACATACACAAAAATCCATTCATCTATTCATCCATTATCTATACTGCTTATTTTGCGTGGGATTGCGGCGGGGCTAAAGGACTGGCTGGGTAACAACCTGGATGGTAAAGAAGTAGGATTCAGTGTTGCATCTGAATCCTGTCGCAGTACTGTTCCCAGAATCGTGTTTTTTTTGTTGTATATTATTATTATTTTTATATATTTCTTTTAAAGTTAAATTGCATTGAAATGTATATATTTTTCTTTTAAGGTGGTACAATGTTGTATCACCTTAAAATCTGGGTTTTTGTATGCAAAGAAAGGTTAAAAAAAAAAAAAAAGAGGAAAAAAGATAAGGGGAACATCAATTCACAAATGAAAATCAAATTCAATCAAATAAAAGGGGAGATTAAACTATAAATTTGATTTGAGACTATGGAAAAGTATAATTACTTTGAAATGTATTTGTTTGTATTTTAAGGTGATACAATGTTGCAGTTTCTCGTTAATCCTACAGTCTGGGTTTTGTATGCAAAGAAAGGGAGAAGAAGAAGAAAGGTTAAAAACATAAATAAGTGAATTAATAGGGTAGATTTAATCTATAATTTGATTTGAGAAAAGATGCAGGAAGGGTCCTCACACCTGTTACAATCTTAACGTTACTTTTTTACAATTTTTTTCTATTACATTTAAATGTATTTGTTTGTGTTTTAAGGTGATGCAATGTTGCTTTTAATCACTAATCCAACAGCTGGTGCTCTCTAAACTCTTCACACCTTGGCGGGCGGCATGGCATCCTGAGCGAATTATTTGCAACGTTTTGTTTAGAATTGTACCGACATCAGATTTATATTTTTTTTTATTCAAGTCGACACCTACAGTAGATACACCTAGTCCCTGCTGATTATCGTCTCTCATGCATGTGAAGCCAGGAAACCCCGAGCACGACCCCCCGCTGCCAATCTGGTCTCTCGGCTCCCGGCTACGAAGGGCTTGTAGCATCACCCGGAAAGCAAACTAGTGATCTCCGGATGATACCGTGATCGCTTTTTTCCATTGCATAACTCAGAAGGCTGTACTTCACTTTTTATAGGAATTATTACCGGCCCGGGTATTTTTAGCGTTTTCAGCAGTAGTGCTGAATCTCAGCTTATCTCTCACACTTCTCTCTCTCTCTCTCTTTCTCTCCGTCTTTCCCTCCTCCAGATTGAGCCTTAAATGTGTTTTTCAAACAACAGCGCCGGCAAATCAATAGGTCTCAGCAGGCAGGATTAGAACGTCTTCTTTCTCTCCCTGCCGATTTCTTTCCGCCCTCTCGAAGCTCATGTTTCAGCTCAGAGCTAATGCATCCCGATCCGCAGGAATGCCCCGCTTCTTTTCCACTGTTTTTACATTTAGGGTTTTTCTCTTCTTGGAAAAAAAAAAAAAAGCACAGTAAAAGTGTGGAGTTTACCTCATGTGGCAAGCCGGAGTGTTCTTTGGGGTCAGCAGTGTGGTGTTGATCAGTGCTTGTCTAGAGCCATGACTCATGGATAAAGTAGAAGTAAAGACAGGACAGGAAACCACGAACCTCTACAGCTCCACTTTGCCTCGTTGATGAGTGCGCGATTAAAATACCACCCTGAGCGCGCTCTTAAAGGAAAATCATAAACGAGCTATGATCCGTTTCCACCCTGAAGCACATTATTTTTCAATAAGAGCGAGGGCTTTGTTTGTCTTATGCCGCAAAAATGGTCATTGATTAAAATGTCTTATTTCCATCCGTTTACGTTTAGTCACGGAATGTCCACAGAACAAGACTCGTGTCTATAGCAGTTATTAACACTCTGTTCCCTCACCGGCTTTTTTTTGTTTCTTCTCTTAAAGTAATCGGTATTAAAAAAAATGACAGAAACTAAACAACAGAGAAACTTTGTTTTGCAGTAAATTAGTTTGTAAGAAAGTATGCAGGGTCCAGAGGCTTTCCCGAGGAACTAAGGGCACAAGTACACACACACGCACTGTTTATATAGAGCATCGGCCGTGCAGGATCTAGTGTGGGTAGGTACTGTAGTAAGACGTAGGTATTTACCTGTCTGCCTGTCTGTCTATCTATCTATGTGGATGTCTGTCTATCTTTCAGTATATCTTTCTGTCTTACTCGCTATCCAGCTGTCTGCCTGCCTATCTATCTATCTATCTATCTATCTATCTATCTATCTATCTATCTATCTATCTATCTATCTATCTATGTACTTGTGTGGATGTCTGTCTATCTTTCAGTATATCGGTCTGTCTGACTCGCTATCCAGCTATCTTTCTGCCTACCTGTCTGCCTGCCTATCTAACTATCTAACTATCTATCTATCTATCTGTTTGTCTATCTATCTATCTATCTATCTATCTATCTATCTATCTATCTATCTAATTGCCTGTCTGCCTTTATGTCTATCCAACCATCTAACTTTCTATCTATCTATCTATCTATTTATCTATCTATCTATCTATCTATCTATCTATCTATCTATCTGTCTATCTATCTATCTGTTTGTCTATCTGTCTGTCTGTCTTCTGTCTATCTGTCTATCTATCTATGTACTTGTGTGGATGTCTGTCTATCTTTCAGTGGATCTGTCTGTCTGACTCGCTATCCAGCTATCTATCTATCTATCTGTCTGTCTGTCTGTCTGTCTGTCTGTCTGTCTGTCTGTCTGTCTGTCTGTCTGTCTATCTATCTGTTTGTCTATCTGTCTGTCTATCTATCTATCTGTTCGCCTATCTGTCTGTCTGTCTCTGTCTGCCTGCCTGCCTGCCTGCCTGCCTATCTATCTATCTATCTATCTATCTATCTATCTATCTATCTGTCTGTCTGTCTGTCTGTCTGTCTGTCTGTCTGTCTATCTGTTTGTCTATCTGTCTGTCTGTCTATCTACTTGTGTGACTGTCTGTCTGTCTTTCAATATATCTGTCTGTCTTACTCGCTACCCAGCTATCTGCCTGCCTGCCTGTCTCTCTGTCTCTCTGTCTGTCTATCTGTCTTGCTATATAAATGAGTGCATTAGAATATAGATGTTTGCTTGTTTTCGCAGCTGCACCTAGTTTCCGAGCCGCGCTGATAGACAATTAATCACCCCCTAAAGAATTCAGCGGTGCTGCGGCGTCATTCGGGTAAAGTTGATTTGTTTAGTAAGACAAAACCAGAATAAATGACTCAGACCACCTCCACCAGGGGACTAGACAAAGATGTTCCCTTTTAGTTTGTCACTTCTGTTCTTTACAGTCATCTCTCTCTCTCTCTCTTCTTGTCTCTCCAACACCTCTGTCTGTTTTATACGAGCTGTTGAATACTTTATGTGCCCTTTTGTGAGTGCTTCCTGCCACGCCGTCCCCCTCGAACCCTGACCTTTACGAGGCTATATCTCCTTCTGTCTCTCCTCCGCTTTGATGGCAGCAAACATTTTATAGCCTTTTCCTTTTAGAGGAGCTAATTGGAGCGTGTGTATAATCACACTGCAGTGGAACACCCCAGCTGTCGTTTAACAGTGCTGCATTTTGTTCGTGAAGGTTGTGTGTGTGTGTGTGTGTGTGTAAATGGGAAGCACTTGGAATAGAGAGAAAATGATTGTGGGTAGTGTTGCTGAGGCATGTGTCGGGTTGGTCACGGCCGTCATGCCGAGCACACGCATGACTAACCCCAGGATACTGGGTGATTGTTAGCAAAAGGTTTTCCAATGGAAATTATATTTCTCTTTTTCCATATTGGATTTGTTGGAAAGGCGTCAGATTGAGTTAGGGATTTAGGGAGTTTGAGTCACCACCGTAGCGCTCCTCGTGCAATAACCGTGACGTCGTACAATACAACATCCGGGCTGTTCCTGGTTTCCCCAGATCAAACGCCAATTCAGTGAAGGGCAAAGGGCACAAGATGATCTCTGTGTCTGTGTGAGCCAGTACAAACTATGTGGGTGGGATTCTAGTCTTTTTGATAGAGCTGCTTATTACTAAAGCCCCCTCGAAAACAATAAGAAAAGAGTTTTTTTGTACTTGTCTTTCAGTGTTCTGGACAACATACAGTGGTGTCCAAAAGCGAACATATGCTATGTATTATAGTTCACCCCGTGCACAAAACGGATGATGTCACTAATCATTTCGAGCCTATCTGGCTAAACAGTTGTGCTAATGAACTAAAAAACTGGCAATGTGATAATGGTGTTCAGTTTCTGGAGCCATGGCCTGGGTCATCTCCAGACCTAAACCCTAATCCTAATAGAAAACATCTTTGGACAGTGGTGAAGAAGGCAGGATCGTTAAAGAACCTGTATTCTGTACATGATCTTTAAGAAGCGATCAAGCAGGCATGGATCGAGCGAGTGACGCCAGAGTACTGCTTATGTTTTTTAGACAGCCGGATCCAGCAGGTTTTCAAAAATAAAGGACGTCTTACTAAATACTGCGATATCGCGCCGCTGCTCCGATTCTCTGGCCAACCTCACGCTCCAATGTCCCATCACTCGTAAACAGGCCCCCGAGATACTTAAACTCCTTCACTATTGCAGTCGCTTTACCGCAAAAGAGAAAAGAAAGTTGAGCCAAAAGGCGAAGCTCATAATATGACCTATGGTCAGGAGTCTTGGGTCAGGACCGAAAGGACAAGACCATGAATACAAGCGTTTCTCCTAAAGACTGGACGATGAGAAACTCAGAGTAGAACCGCTGCTTCTTTGCCTGGACAGGAGTCATTTTAGGTGGTTTGGGCATCTAGTAAGGACGTCTCCTTAGGGTGGCGTTCCTGGCACGTCCAGCTGGGAGGAGGCTACGGAGCAGACCAAGGACTAGATGGAGAGATTATATCTCCAAAGTAGCCTGCGAACACCCTGGGATCTCCCAGTCATCGTTACCCGAGGTGGCTGGCGATAGGGAAGTTCGGGGGTTCCCTGCTGGAACTGCTACCCTCGCGACCTGATTTGTGATCAAATAATCTTGAATTACTAAATAGTGATTCTTGCATAAAATTTTTATTACATAAAATAACAAATTCTTCTTATTATGATTATTTGAAAAAAATATATTGAACGTCATTAAAACGTTGAATTTCCCAATACTTTTGACCACCCATGTACAACGCTCTCAGTGAACAAATATCATTAGAGATATTCCTGTTTTTATCTGAATGATTTGTCCCATCCAGTATAATCAACAAAAACGGTTTATGATTTGTACAAGTCAAAGTTGTTTTGATCATCCAGTTAAATTGCTCTGTAGAGACGGCACATTGGCAGCGAACGCGGTTCCTCAGCATGTTCCTTCGCTTCCCAGACATGATTCTCTTTTCCCATGGCTTGGTTTAAAACAGAATGACTGGAATTGATTTATTGTAAGATGCGAGCATTACTGGGTTTTATTATTATTTGACATATAAATATTTTTTTCCCCGAGGCTTCTTCAGTGCTGGAATGTGGCGCTTCCTGAGACCGAGCCAGTACACTATTCCATTTTTATTTCCCATCAGGCAACCTTCCAGGCCTTCATAAAGGTGTTATATTTTACAGAACGAAATATTCTTGGCACTTTTTAATTAATGTATAACTTAGGAGCATTCATATTCCTAAAACTTATTTTTTTATTTTTTCTCCGACGCAAGGTCCGTGTCAGGAGGGACCAGGTGCTTGGTGAAATTTAGCCAATCAGACCTTGTCTACGCTGTGGCTTATTGCTGTTTTACACCAATATGGTTCTGGAGCTAGTTTCGAACTAGTTCTTTGTTTTCAGACAAAAAAAAAAGTTCCATGGTGGCCGGGGGGTGGGATTATCACGGCCAACTAAAAGTTTGTGTTCGCCATCTTTAAGCTGGAATGGTGTAGTGCAGGGTTGTGTCTTTTACAGAAGATAAAGAAATATTGTTGGTCTTTCGGCTGCTCTCGGCAAGGGGTTCGCCACAGCAGATTGTTTGCTCTGAACAATAACTTGGCACAGGTTTTACGCCGAATGCCCTTCCTGACGCCACCCCTCCCATTTTATCCAGACTGCATGCAGTGGCTGAGGTTTGGGCATTGCCTGGGAATCGAACCCGGGCCTTCCACACGGCAGGCAAGAAGCCCACCACAGAGCCACCAATGCCCTACAACTGATAAAGATGTTCTATACTCAGACATCAGTAGTGGGTTAATCTCATGCTTCTCAGTTCATTCAGAAGCTCGTTGAAGGATTGCGACTGCCATCAGTACGAGGAAGTAAAAAGTTCTCGTTAAACTCGTTGCCGGATTCGTCTAGCTTGCCAAGCTCCTCTCGGGTTTTTTTTTCTTCCTTTCTTCTTATTATTTTTTTTTTGGTTTGTTTTCTCTTTGGAAGTACAGTAGGTACATAATCTATAAAGCCAATTCATCCAGCCAATTTATGACTGCTTTAAGGAAGCAGTTGCTTAAATCATCTTGTACAAACCCCCCCCCCCCCCCCCCCCCCCTCTTTTTTTAAGGATTATGTTGCTGGCTTGGTTGTTCTGAGTATCGGACAAATTCTAGCTGTAATGCGTTGTTAATAGAGCTGTGCGATTAAATGATCATGCCGTTTATTTAATCTTTAATTGATGGATTCAATTAACTGAACTAATGAGAATTGATTCACAAAAAAAACTACTACACTACTGTTAAAAAGTTTTAGAACACTTGCAAATTTCAAAACTATAAAATAAGACATATGGGATTAGGTAATTATGTAACAGCAACAAAAACAACAGTTAGTTGTTATTTTAAGACACAGAGGTCGGCCTTTCTGTAATAGTTCTTGCAAGAACAGTATCATCAAGTGCATTTGCAAAATCCATCAAGCACCATAATGAAACTGGCTCTCATGAAGGCCGTCCCAGGAGGGCGAGACCAAAACCTACCTCTGCCTCAGACGAGAAGTTCATTTAGAGTTATCAGCCTGAAAAATGACCAATTAACAGCACCTCAGATTAGAGGCGTTATGAAGTCTTTACAGAGCAGAAGTAGCAGAAACATCTCAATATCAACTGTTCAAAGGAGATTTATGCATTTTTGGACGCCTTCAGTGTTTCTTTACAATGTAGAAAGAAATAAAAATCAGGAACGATCATGGAGTTAGAAAGTGTTCTAAAACTTTTGAACGGTAGTGTACGTTTTTTTTTTTCCTTTCAAAAACCAAACCGCTTCCATCTCCTGTGTTTTCGTAATAACCCAAACAGAGCCCTGACCTCAACCCCATCGAGCACTTTTGTCCATATGTGTATGATTCACAGCTCATCGTGCGTGCGCCGCCCTTACATTAATTTCCTCTTAAATTCTGAATGACATTACATCTCTCGGATCTCGTCTTATCTTCAGATTTCTGAACATGTGTCCTCTAACCGACGTGACTTTGAAACCCTGTGTAAGCTGGATAAAAGTGTGTTAGCAGCACAGAAACTGTTAAAACTGGCTTTAAGAGGAACTAAACATCTGGACAATCTGTAGGACAGTCAATCAGACCAGTTCAGTAGCCAAGACACAGGACGCACACTAGGAAGTCCTGAGCATTTATACTATACCAGCTAGACAAGTAATTGTCTTCCGAGAGCAAATATTTACACAGAAACACACCTAAGTGTTATTTTAGATAAAGGATTATATTATCATTGCGAAAGATTTGAGCGTGTAGACACTTAATCAACAATGACCTTTTTTTTTTTTTTTTTTTAATAGACCGCTCAAAACAAACAAAATAATTAGCGCTTGAGCGTTTTTATATAAGAATCCACGGAATCTAATTAAATGTTAGCTTGTAGAGTCTTTTAACTTCTATAATTTTTTTATTAAGACACATTCTTGTCGAAGTTTATTCATGTTAATTATAACACGGACGTGTAATTCAGCAGGATTCATTTTCTGATTATAAATATTATATTATATTATACTGAAAATATTATTAATTCAGTTATGCTATACGCTAGTTAATGCTAACACCGATCTCGTCTAATATCACCTACAGGGCATGTTTTATCGACCGTAAATGTCCGTGTAATAATAGGAAGTGTTAGAAAGGTTTTTCTGGACTATTAAATTGTTAATTTGTGTAATTTTTTATAATTTTTCCCCCCAGTTAAATTACTTGCAGGGAGAGAGGGGGGAAAAAAATCAATATTACATAAATGTGGGTGCAAAGCTGCGTTACGAATTTTCGCAGCATGGTTAATTTTTCTTTTAAACTCGCGGCGTTACGGAGCACTTCATCACGTTGTACGTTCTACCATATCGGTGTTGTAAATTGTTTAGGAGTGGGAGATTATTTTGTGTGAATATCTCATTAAGGTGACAGATGGTCTAGCGCTCTCACAAGTGAATGTGTTACAGGACGAGAGCACGAGCTGGAGAGAAACCTAGTCCTCTCTCTCTCTCTCTCTCTCTCTCTCTCTCTCTCTCTCTCTCACACACGCATACAGTGTGAATCACCATTCACAGTCACCCGTCTCAATTTATGAGCAACATTAAAATCGATTCCCAGCACTGCTGAATCAATATGGCTGTTATTACACCACATCAAAATTTTTATTTGCTTTGCTTACTGCCCTTCTTAAAAAAAAAAAAAAAAAAAAAAGACCTAGACTGTGGATGTAAAGCGGTGGAGATAATAATATTTATTACATTTCTCATCCAGTAAAGGTGTTTCATCTCTTCGATGGTTAGTTTTAATCAAGTAATCTGATTGGACGAGAGGCATTCTACGAGTGCTGATATCAGACAGTAACAGCACTGGGACATTGGAATATCATTATCACTCTCAGGAATGTCCCTCGTCTTATAATAGCTGTTATTTACACGAAATGTTGGTCGCAGCATGGGTGATAATAAGCCGGTATCATCCGCGGTATTGAGGAGACACCAGCTAACCGCCAAAACTGACATTTAAAACCAGTCACAGAAGCACTTTCAGTCTAATAATCTAATGTCATATTAAAAAACACTTTGTCTACTTTTCAATCGTCAGTCTTCCACAATCGTCTCTGAACCATCCGTATTCTTTTATTTACAGCTACAAAGCTAACGAGCTTTCTTTCTAACACTGAATCCCAAATCTCTCCAACATCTGATCAAGGGCACTTCTTGGGAGTTTAACTCCCTAGTACGCTAGCTATCAATTTAACCTCGATGGGATTTAACCTCGGAACCTGTAAGTTAACGGAGCTGGAATAAGTGTAAATTTATTATTATTATTATTTATTTCTCTCCGATTTCCCCCCTAATTTAGCCGTATCCAATTCCTCCCCGTCACTAGGGGGCTCCCACATTAAGGCTGCTACTACCCCTTAATCAGGAGAGCTGAAGAGCATCACGTGCTTCCTCCGAACCATGTAGCTTTGCATCTTTTCAAACTGCTGTTGGGGGCGGAGTAACGCAACCCCACACTTGCGGCCGTGCTGTGATGCATTGGTCAATCTAATTTAAACATAGCGACATTGCAATAGGAAAACGTTAAGTCTGGCAAAAATCTGCAAGATATATTTTTGTCATCGGGGTTTATTTTGCTTGTCTACGTGAACAGGAAGTCTGATTGCCCTGGGTGACAGGATAGTCATACTTGTCCACGTCTCTTCTCTCAGGCTAATTGCTTTTGAGGTTTAATCCCGATGATGACCATCTGTGTCGAGTCTCAATTGGCCATACCTCCTGGACGGGAGGAAGGGAACGCTTTGCCACCCCGTCCCACTAGGCGTCGTATGCGGTAGTGGGTGGATAACGCTTTTCTCCAGTGGTTTGTAAAGATGATTTCGGCTCGATTGACCTTTCTTAGAGGAAGCACTGTTCAGCCTCTAGTGTCACACCAGTGAGTAGCTGCGGTGTGTTTGCTGAGAGCCTTTGGCTGGTGGGCGGGAATCTGCTGGAGACCGAATTGGAGGAGTTTGAAGGGATTTGGCAGTAGAGGGAGTACAGCATGGTTGGAGTAATCAGTTAAGCTCTGTCGTGGTCGTTTTTATAAATTATAGACTATTTCCTACTGCTACCAAATTTCCCGAGGGTGGACATGATTACATTCCTGTTACAAGTGGTTCAGCCGTACCTGCGGCTCGTGCAGTCAGCGTGTCAGATTTTAGGCCGAGTCTCATTACAGCCTGCGCTACGTGGTGGAGTTTTACTGCTGTGCAGGTGCTGATATTTGATTTAATATTTCGTTTGGTTTTTAATGGAAGCTTGGACCGCGGGTTTGTCGTTTGGAATCGGTCACATCGCTTATCAGGGGTGTGTGATTGATAGATGTATTCTCTAGCAGTAACAAACAGTATGGTATCTATCTACTGTATGTAACTAAGCTAATTAAGCGCATAACTGCGTAAAAACAGCAACTTTATAACTGTATGATTGGAGGGAAAAAAAGTTTTACTTCCAAGTTTTCAAACTGCAGGTAGCAAACTGAAGAAAAGTCGAAGTTGAAACTGGAGGAAGTTGAAACGATTCCTCATCAACAATCTAGGCAACTTGGAATCGTCACTTTAACATGTCGTAGGCATTTAACAAACTTGCATGTCGCTTTGTTCGATTTGATTTGATTTGTGGCCTTGCGTTACTTTAACTTCAATTTAATACAGTAATTTTTATTTTAGGTGTCGTGGTTAGCACTGTCGCTTTGCACCTCCATGTTTAAGGGGTCAAAACCCACCAAGCACTTGCAAACTCCATGCACAAGGTGGGAATCGAGGTGGGAAGTCGAACTACCAAGGCACGTCCAGCAATTCCTTAGTTTCCTGTTCCTTCCTGAAATTTACTCTTGAGATGCTGTAGCAAAACCAGATTTGACTTGGGACTGTCTGATTAATCGAGCTTTACACTTGATTTGCACGCACGTGAACCGCAGGTTCGTTTAGTTTTGCCGTCACATGGTGCGGTCTTCATTCAGTATGCTTTCACACCCTCAAACTCTTCTCTTCTTCTTCACACCAAATGAAAAAGAAATTTTTTAGGAAACTCAGTAGAGAGTTTACTTCAAAATACGAAGAAAGCCCTGACTGATGAAATCTGCTTAGTTCCGCACCCCTACGGACGTGTCCGGCCCTGACTTGCTAGCTGTGTCACTAGCGATATATGAGATTTGATCGTTAGGATTGAGTTATGACTCTTGCATGTCTTTTATCCCGCTGACAGATACGTTAAGTTTCATTTGAGTGATTCTGCGTGCCGTACGAGCATGATTTCATCCTGTAGCTCGGATCAGAGAACCTTCTTCATGGAAAAAACCTCACACACACTCAGGGTAATAAGCTGAGACGTTTTGTTTTCATCACTCAAACAGCTCTGGAGTCGAGTCGCTCGTCAAGTTGTATATTTAGCGTTCGAATAGACCCGTCATACCGCCGGACCTTTAGGCTCTAGTCGTATCTTCTTACGCTGCCTTCTCATTCTCCGAGTCAAGGATTCTGGCGTGTGGCTCTACTACTGGATGACGCCTCGAGAGTTCTCTTTCTTTCTTTCTTTTCACTTTCTCTTTGCAGGTCTCTAGAGGTGCAGTGGAGAATTTCTTTTTTTCGCTGACTAACACGGCAGAGACGTGCGCAATCGTTTGGGGGCAGAAACTAGAGATCGAGACATGAAGACATTGTTCATTTACGAAGCTGCACTGTTACAGGAACCAAAGCAGGAACGTGGAACGTAGAATTCAATCATTCAGTCGAAATGGATGTTGGCGCACACCTCAAATTTGATAACCGCAGTTTATTTGCTGTATAACTGCGTAAGGAAATCCGCCACTTATTTTGGATTGCAGGAAATGCCATACCGGGTTTTGTGTCGAGGACTCTCACTCGACTAATTTTCTAGTTCGCAAGAAACTGTTGGATCAGAAGCATAATGAAATGAAATAAAGCGACACAATTTAAAGACTGAAAAAACACATCATCTGATCCAGTCGTCCAGCAATTCCTTAGTTTTCTGTTCCTTCCTGAAATCTACTCTTGAGATGCTGTAGCAAAACCAGATTTGACTTGGGACTGTTTGATTAATCGAGCTTTACACTTGATTTGCACGCACGTGAACCGCAGGTTCATTTAGTTTCGCCGTCACATGGTGCGGTCTTCATTCAGTATGCTTTCACACCCTCAAACTCTTCTCTTCTTCTCTTGCACATGTCTAATTTGCTCACTCAGTTGTGCTCTCTCTCAGCAGGAGTTTCCAGATTACACTCAGTTGCTCATAGGTTGCCAGATCATGTTAACCCCCCACAAACTACAATAAAAAAAAAATTCAGCAACATTGCTACTAGCACATACTTGGTTTTGTAGGCATAGATGATAAAAGTTAGCATTATTATTCAATCCATCCATATAGAACCCTCTGTAGTCCTACTAGGGATCGTGGAGACTTACGGTGTTTACCATTGTATTTATTCCCATCTTTACGACCGTCGTGGGACCAGTCAGCATTCACACACGCATTCACACACTATGGGCAATTTGGAAATGCTAATTAGTCTAATCTGCATGTCTTTGGGCTGCGGGAGGAAACCAGAGCACCCGAAGGGAAACTCACCAAGCAGATGAAAACTCGGTCTGAGATGGGAATCGAACCCTGACCCTGTAGGTCTAAGGCGACAGTGCTAACCTCTGAGCCACCATGCCGATTCAATTAGATTATTGAACATCTTAAATAATGTTTTAATTTAAATCAAAACAAGTTTTGTACATGTGTGAAAGTTGTTGTTTTTTTTTCCCTTTTTTTTTTTTTTTTTTTTTTTTGCTGCTTCCAAAAGATCATTCGGTCCATGACTCAAAACTGACTCACAATCCAAACTGTGTGTTTTGTGTTCCGTCGCACTGCTACTAAAAGGTCAGACTCACTCTCCGTCAGGTTCTCTCTCTCTGTCAGCTTTTTTTAAAAAGTATTTTCTGAGATGTTTTTCTCCTCACCACGGTTGTAAAGAGTGCTTGTTTGAGTTACTCTAGCTTTCCATTTTAGCCATTCTTCACTGAGATCGCTTTTCTAAATGTTGGATGTTTTTTGTGTTTCGGACCATCCTGAGAAAGTGGAAATCTGCAAGTTCTGAAGTTCTATCTGGCATTAACAACCAAACCAGGGGCAACGATTATATTTCTTTATCAATTACGATGTTTGATTTTAGTCTGTATCGATTTGCTGATTAGATAACTGCATGTTTATGGAGGCGTATCATGTATGCAGTGAAAGATCATTGGATCGAAGCATAAGGAAACAATTTGAGTGGAATAAGTAAAGGGGTGTTCGAGGCATTTTAGTGTCCCTTCGTTAGAAGCTGTCCGTGTTTTGTTGTTATTGAATGAATAAATTAAATTGTAAGAATAAAAGGCACGTTGTTTGAGCTACAATACGTATGTGTTTGGGCTGTCTGGAGTGAAGGAATGTATTTGTATGTATAAGTATCTGGTGTTTTTGCAGTTCCTCTTGCCTCCGTTCCTGGTAATCCTCCAGCGGTTCTCGTAAAGCGTCCGATGTCAGCAGACCGGTTCAGCTTCAAGGCTGCCAGTTCTACAGCAGGGTCGAGAGGCCGGTCCGAGCGGTCACGTCAACTTGGACGTCCTGACGAATCTCTCGCGCTTCGCATGTTGTACTTGCCTGCTTCCTTTGTTGACTAAATGCGGAAGGACAAAAAGCTTGGCACAAGCTGACACACGGGTCTTTTAGCCTGAACTACAAAAGACCTGAATAGAGCCTTTTCTCCGCGGGGGCCCTGGGAGTTTTCTCCCCTCTCCTGCTGCCTCTTAAACTGTCCACTCCTGCTCAACGATCTCTGTCACACTTGTCAGGAAGCATAGGCTACCTAGCAAACACTCTGCGCGCACACACTCTTGTTATTAACCCGCCTCAAACTGAATTTTCAAGCAATGTGAAATAAAGTGTATCAGACATAATTATACAGACATGTGTTTAATTAACTTTAGTCATTAAATTGCCCAAACTGTAGAGTTTAATTAGCCTGATTTGGCTTTGTTACTGGTTATAAAATAATTTGGCTTTTTATACACTGCAACAAAAAAAAAAGAAAGAGCTTAGCAATGGAAATATCAGTAATCGAGTCAAGTTTACTTAATATTTCTTATTATAGGAAATAATAAACAGGCAATAAACCAAATATAATGTATAAGCCTATTAATGGAGACGTATTTGGCTAATTTTTAAGGATAAACTTCTTGTTCTATTGGCAGATCATTTGGCTTATTTCCTAGAAATAACTGTTTAAAATGATCTGTTGAGAGAACAAGAAATTTGTGTCTAAATGTTAATAAAATCAGTCTAGATATGGGATTTTAAAAATCGTATGTTCTGGTTGATGTAATCTTTAGATTACAAAATGTTCGATAAATTTGAATAGAATAAATATAAAGATATTTATAAACCCACCAAGCACGGGGAGAACATGCACACAAACTTCAGCCGGTAATCGAACCCTGACCTTGTAGGTACAAGCGCTAAACAGCACTAAACCACAATACTGCCAAGGAAAAATCGAGTAAAGGAAATTATTTTTAGTTTGTCTATTTATACCTCAGGTTAATTACTCACTGCTTGCTGCTAGCGGTGCCTGTAGGAATCAGCCAGTGGTTCATCTCTATCTAAAAAGGGAGATGCTGCAGTGCTTTTCGAAAAGTCTTTCAAGACATTAACTTTCATGCTAATACATTTACATTTAGGCATTTGGCAGACGCTCTTATCCAGAGCGACTTCGAAAAAGTGCATTGAAGTTTCCATCGTTGGATAGATCCTTATACTGGGTTACTGGGTTACTAAGTGCCATCAGTCCAGCACAATTGGGAAAGAAATTTTTTTTTTTTTTTTTTTTATAAATGGGGGGGATGGGGGGGATGGGGGGGGGGTTTCCCAAAATCTCCCAGATCGCTGTCTAGCCGAGCTGAGCTATGTCTCTGCTGTAACTGTATCGTATTCTAGGATTTTTCTTTCCTACTTCAGATTTCCATTTACTTCTAATGTAGTCAAAAAGTATCACTAAACACATCGAAACTACTGCAGTATAAATATATTTAGTGTAAGCCAGGATGATGGTTTCCTTCAGCTGACACAAGTACTTTACGTAAATTTTACAAATAATGTATAAACCCGAATTTGAGTCTTTATCAGCTCGTTAGTTCTTGAGATTTATGGATATCATGACAGGCTTTTCGAGCTTATTTGCACGGTTTCATATCAGCACAAAAACTTGAGCCAAGATTTGATTCATTTCAAAGGTCTGCTTTTCAAGTGTTCAACTTTTACCTTTTTTCTTTTTCTTTTTTGAGTTTAGGATGGAAACTTGGCTCGCAGACATTGAGTCAGTCTGACTTGACTGAAAGCTGAGCCATTCCACTTCCAAAATAAATAAAATCCCAAGCTGTAAATATAACATCCATAACTGCCTCCGAGTGCCTGCTCAGCTTTCTTCCAGATTTTGAAAAGTCTCCAAAATGTCTCTGTTAATGTTACAGTTCAGATCCTGCATCCCTGTATCCCTGAGTTTTTTCTTTTTTTCTCTCGTTTCACTTCTTTTTCAAACACGCTGTTTCAGTGTCTGTAGCTGTAAACGATCTGTCCACGAACATCCCTTTTAGGGAAGTGCATTTTTCTAGCCAATCTGAAAACATCCATGTTTGGGACCTTATCAAACATTTCCCACCAGTTTTTCTTTAAAAGCTTTTTCCACATGCATTTATGATGAACAAAATAATGGGAATAAGGGAATAATGTATATAAATATATGTACGTCAATATTTAGCGATATAGCAGATTAAAAAACTCTCTAAATGGGAGGCTAAGTAGAAAGTCCCGAAATGACTAACTTAACCCTTTCTAAGAGCTAAGTTAAAGTGGTAAAGTGCTCGCCCTATCATCCGGAGATCGCTGGTTCGAACCCCTGGTAATTCTGTAACCTCTCGCAGCCGGAGGTCTAGAGAGAGCTAATTGGCCGAGCTCTCTCAGAGGGCAGGGATGAGAGGTACTTAGTGCTCCCACATTAATCACGGCTTTACAGCCAATCAGGGACGTCTGTGAGCTCACGCAAGCGGAAGGAGCGGATAGCGCTGTCCTCCGAGTGTGTTACGTCGCCCCCAACGGTGCGTGACAAGTGGTTTGAAAAGATGTGGTCGGCTGGCGTCACGTGGTTTGGAGGAAACACGTGATAGTCTTCGGCTCTCCCGACTGAGTGGTAGTAAGTAGCCTTCATGTGGGAGCCCCCTAGTGACGGGGAGGAATTGGACACGCCTAAATTAGGGAGAAAAGTGGGAGAAAATCCCCCCACCCAAAAAAAAAATTTTTTTTGTTTTTTTGTATTGTTGTTACTTGATCTAGAAAAAGAAAAATGCAATAAACAGGAGGGTTATTTCATATATGAGTTCACAATAGGGGAAAATCTGATTGGTCTGTTTAAGCCTTGTGCAATAAAAAAAAAAATGACAGCAGGAAAGGCTTTTTATCCTTATGTTTTTCTGTGTTCATGCTGGCTGGAGAGACGTGAATAATAATAATTAAAATAATAATTATATTTGAATAAAAGGTTCCCTTTAACCTCATAAAAAATTATACACCCCTAGACAATAGGCTTATAGTAATTTCACTAGGAGATCAACCTACTGGATTTTTTTTTTTCAGCTACGCTGAGAGATAGAAGCATTGGTTTGTTAATTATACTGTACTTTTCCATTGTGTGCTTTAATACTGTTTTGCCGGAGACAAGCACCTTTAGCTTAACAGTCCTGCAATCTTCTTCCCTGATTGAGTTACTTCCTTCCTTAGATCTTGGATAACTGTAATCTTCCAAGCATTGCCCTTTGATTAGCTTGCTATTGTAACACCTTTTCACTAAATGTCAGTGAATACCTGTTCGGCACTTGTGGCGTTAGGTGTGTCTAAGTGAACCTGCGCTGTAGCATTCCAGTGTAGTAGTATCATAGTAATCATAGCATTCGGATCTGGAATGAAGGGGATTATCCAGACGCGGTAGCACAGACGCTTCCCAGTCTGGCTGTTTGTCCCGTATGCAGCGTACGTTCGTTAGTGTTTAATTAGCGCTGTAGCTTGACGAAGCTCTTCTGCAGCTGTTTCAGGAAGTGTGAATGAAGCCTTTTTCCCCCTCTGGATATTATTCCCAGTAGTCGGAGTATAGTTTGTGTGAAAAGCGTGCATTGTTTAGCTGTGAAAGCTGACAAATCTAATTAATGTTATTAGGCCTCAGGGCCCAACACGGAAATTTTTCGAGTCTTTGTCTGTCAGTCATTAAGGTGACAGAAGCTAAAGTAATTGCAGTAATTGTGTTTGAGTGCACTACCTTTACGGGCAGTTACAAATACATCTCTTGTGATTTATTTGTTGAGAGTTTCAGTATATTTCCCCATGCAGATATTTTTTACCTCCGTCCCATGTGGAATCGTCTGGTTCACGATGTGTCCTTGTCCAAAAATATTTCCTTAATGGCTCCTTCCGCCAGCTCATTATGCGTTTGAGTAAACGCTTTCGACTTACAAATTAGACTTGCGTTTATGCGCTTTTTCCATTTCTGATACAGAAACCTTGACTAACGACACTTTAATAAATACGGCTGACAAATTTCATCTTGGGCAGACACCGTCATGTTGTACACGATTTTTGTCCCCACAATTAATATGAATTTGTGTGTAAATGTTTGTGTGCGCCAAGCTACTAGTAGTTATAAAATAGCCACAGTATGTGAGCTGTTGAGAAACATTATGCAAAACAAACATTATCAGTTAATACGTTTTTTATCATTTGGATTTTTAATTGGTCGTGTAATGATTAACATCCCTAGTTCATAGTCGTGTGTCTGACACAGCTGCATTTAGCGACGCCTACAAACTCCGTAAAAGGACACACTGATGTACAGCTGAAAGCACGAGATGAACAATCAGGGTGGAAGTGTAAATTATTTTGAGTAATCTCTATACTAGAGAAAATATTTTATAGCAGTTAATATGCAATACGAATATTATTATTATTATTATTATTATTTTATTATTATTATTATTATTAATAATAATAATAAATAACCATAATTTAATAGTAATAAATAATTTATTCATTTTAATTAATAGGTTTGTGTTGGCTTATTTTCTTGTTTTTAAGAGTCTTCAAAGCTCTTCTGACTCTCAATGCTGTATATTTAATACAAATAAATGATCTTATACCTAACAATAATACACATGTACAGTATAAAGGTGCCGAAATCCAGCAGATTATCTGATTCGAAGTTGATCTTTGCATTACTTGCTTATGCCTGCTTTGCATCGAAATTGCTTCATTGTATGTGTTCATTCTCTGGATAAACCTGCTTGACTGAATAGTAAAAACTAGCCCGGGCACATAAATTGGTTTTCCCACTCGAGTGGTTTGTTTACCCTGAGATGGTAACTCAGGTGGCTACTGTTAGTATTATATCACTTAGTGTTACATTATACTACAAGCACTTTGCCTGATATTTTAGGTAGGGGGAATAAAAACATCTTGGTATTTTTAGGCTGAATATTGATGAACGATATATGTCAAGCCGCCGTAATTAACGTTATGACCACTGATAGGGCAAGTGACTACCACTGATTATTTCATCCCTGAAGTTGACGTGTTGTAAGCAGAAAAAATGGGCAAGCGTAAGTATTTGAGTGACTTCGACAAGGGACAGATTGTGACGTCTAGACGACTGGGGCAGAGTTACTCTAAAACTGCAGCTCTTGTAGGATGTTTGGTCAGGACCTACCAAAGGCGGTCCAAGTCAACAGGTGGACTGGCGACAGGGTTAATGGATGCACGTAAGGAGTGACGGCCTATCTCTGTAAATGTTTCTTCAGTTGTTCTCAACAAGAATAGCAGATTGATTAAAATAGGGTAAAATACATTAATAAAAGGTAAACAGAACATCATCATCAGACCTACTGTCTCTAAAAAGACTTGTATGCCGAGGTACCTTAAGAAGTTGATATACGGCCCATCAAAAATTCAGGCTAAAAGGAATTTTTTCTTCTTCTTCCAAGATCCAATCTGTCCATTTCTCATAATAATAAGAAAATTCTGCATATATATAACTTTATGTAGGCAAGTTCTAGGCGGAGAATGCATCTGGATCATTCTTTATCGTTGGACCATTGATTAGTTCATCCGGTGCATTCATCAGAGAATCATCAAGAGTCATAACTCGATTCACCTTTTTGGAACCTGATCAACCTCGGCAGTATTTATTCGCAATGAAAACCTGCATAAGGATCCAAACAGGGCTGAGCGTAAGAGATCTCCTGGCATTCTGACAGCGTTTGATTCCCGCGCAGAGAAGAGTGGGATAAAAGTCTTATCCAGATGAAGGTTGTTTCAGAGACTGTGTGTTCTCTCAGCATCATTTTTCACTGCTTTTCTGACGATCAAGGCAAAATAACCCGACCCCAGCCATAAAAAGTCATGATGACGAGGGGACGTAATGAGCTGACCCAGGCTTTTATTTCTCGATGCTGCGCTCGTCAAACTTGCCTCAGCCTGACATCAAACCGTAGCAGATCCAGATGTCGTTCTCGATTTCATGCCTGCCGAGACCGAATGGGGAGTCGATCCGATAAAGGACTAGCTGACTTACAGGAATTAATATGTTTTCCCTTCCTCACATCCCCACATAGTGTTTCCATCTGCGCATCTGTTTCACATGTGCCTGAGACGTTCAGGCCAGGACCTCGGGCTCATGTGTTTTGGGTGAATGACTTTCATGTAGACAATTTTCGAATGGGAAATAGACGCATTCTTTGTCATGAAAAGACTGGGCTTGGGATTGATGTGGCTCATCCGTAAGGACTGAAGTGATGACATTACAGCGTAAGATGCCGGGAACTCGGAGGGGAATTGTGGAAAACATAGCTAGTTATTAGTGGGTAGAATGATGGACTATTTACTTAAAGTGTATTATTTTTATTATTTATACCACATTACAGTGATTTGCCTGATATTTTACGGGTCAATGGATGTGCATTAGTTTTTTATATATATTGTACAACACCACAGTTAGGATACAAGTTTCCAGCCAATAACATGAATGCACACGTTCTCTGGTGTCATTGTTTTTACAGTAGTGGCTCAGGTACAGGAAGATGGATGGCAGACGTGCTACGTAATCCAGGACATATAATAAAGGGATTTAAATACATGTTGTTTAGCAAAGTAAAAGGTGTAATTGGTCATGTGGTTACTTTTTTTAGGAAACTTTTATTAAACACCCATATGTATAATGGAAAAACATCTTCTTGGTAAGAACTTTTGGACCATTATTAGCTGTTAGTCTAAATAAATGGTCTTATTGATACTCATACAACAGTTAGTCCTGACCGAGTAACCTGATTGGACGAGAGGCGAGTGATGATAATAGACAGTAACCGCACCGGGACATTTAACTATATGTATCACTCTGTATAACGTCTAAGGTGCCCCAATGACGGGTAACTACACTAAGACGGGTAAAGTCCTGTTATTACATACGACAATAAACACTCATTTCCTCGCCAGCATCTCCACATTATCATATTTCTCTTTCAGTCTTTCTCTTTGTTTTTCTCACGCCTGAGTTAAAAAAAAGAATCTTACTGCATCTCTAACACCACGATTTTTAAAATCTGAGTTTATTATTAGAGTTTAATAATGTTTAGCATTAGATTGAGATTGTGTGGATCATCTATTGTACAAAAAACATATAGAAACCAGAACTGATGGGAGGGGAAAAATGAGTTCAGTGATGTGCCGGTAGTCCATCATTTATTTTTTTACTGTTTTTTTTAAACATAGTTTTTTTATGAATTGAGGTGGTTAAATGTTGCAGTTCCTCTGTCATCCTACAGGTGGCGAATTATTATATGACGCTTGTTTAGAATTGTAACAAAATATAAAAAAAAGAAAAACATTGATATCGAATCAGGATATTTGTAAAATCGTGATACTTATAGAATCGGCACTGTCCTGATGTATCGTGGTATCGTGATGATATTGTATTCCTATTGATTCCCACCCTTAAAAAAACAAGCTTGATAATGTTACACCTGAAACATTCTGACCAATCAGGTTCGAGAGTTCATGTGCATTTTATTATGATGTTTTATTTTTATTATTATTATTATTAATTAATCATAGATTGAGAATGAGAGACAATGTGGATGGGGAAAAAAGTCCTTGTTTACGAGTGAAGCAATATAATATAAATTAAATATAATTTAATTTATTCTTAAATGAATAGTTGCTGATTTTCAACCTGCGGTTACGGCTGTAATTCAGATCCCAGGTTTATATTAATGTGCTTATTCTAATATGGTATGGTTTCCATAGTAACGGCGCATCGGCAGGGACGGGTAATAACAAGTGGCTTGTGGAGTGTGTAACTCTGCTGATTTGCGATAATGCCGAGGATGAAGGAATTAATCATTCATTTGTCTCTGTGTATTTGAAGACAAGTGTTTAGACTGAGAAAGAAAGAGAAGAGTGTATGTGTGTGTGTATATATGTGTGTGTCTGTGTGTGTGTGGGCATGGTAGTGTTGGGGGTGTAACATGCAAAACACACACACACACACACACACACACACACACACACACACACACACACCCGCCTGAATGACAGCGTGTTTATTATTCTGGCTGGTGAGAACTGGAACGCAGCCCAGACTGCAGCTGACGCACTCTGAGGACATGAGCAGAGACCTCACTCTTTCTCTCTGTTTGTTTCACCTCTTGCTCGGTCTCACTCCCGTTTTTGTCTCATTCTCGTTAAGGTGTTGATTGGTGGGTGGGTGTGTCTACCTGTTTGTGAGCATGCGTGGTTTTGTGGGTGGGCATGTGTTGGTTTGTTTATAGGGCGGGTGGGCCTGTGTCGGTCTGTGGGTGGGCATGGTGTTTAATATTTTGAAGGTGGACATGTATTGGTTTGTGGGTGGGCGTATGTGGGTTTGTTCGTCTCTTTGTGGGCGTGTAGATTGTGGGTGGGCGTATGTAGATTTGTGTATGGGCGTGTGTCAGTTTATGGGTGGTGTTTTCTGGTTAAAAGCTGGGCATGTGTTGGTTTGTGGGTGGGCATGTGTAGGTTTATTAGAAGGCGTGTGCCGGTTTGTGGTCGGCATGTAGGTGGGCGTGGCTGGTTTGAGGGTGTGGACGTGTGTTGATTGGTAGGTGGGTGTGTCCACCTGTTTGTGAGCATGCGTGGTTTTGTGGGTGGGCATGGTTTGTTTATCGGTGGGTGGGCCTGTGTTGGTTTGTTTATAGGGTGGGGGGGCCTGTGTTGGTTTGTTTATAGGGTGGGGGGGCCTGTGTTGGTTTGTTTATTGGGTGGGTGGGCCTGTGTTGGTTTGTTTATTGGGTGGGTGGGCCTGTGTTGGTTTGTTTATAGGGTGGGTGGGCCTGTGTTGTTTTGTGGTTGGACGTGTGTTGGTTTTCGGAGGGTGTCGGCCAGTTTATGGGTGTTGTTCACTATTTTGTTGGTGGGCATGTATGGGTTTTTGGGTGGGCATATGTAGATTTATGTGTGGGCGTGTGTCAGTTTATGGGTGGTGTTTAGGTTTCTGATGGGCATGTGTTGGTTTGTGGGTAGGCGTGTGTTGGTTTTTTTTAGAGGGCGTGAGTCGGTTTGTAGGTTGGCATGTGGGTGGGCGGGTGCTGGTTTGAGGGTGGGCGGGTGCTCATTTATGGGTGTGCATGTATTGGTTTGTGATTGGCGTGTGGGTGGGCATGTATTGGTTTATGATTGGCGTGTGGGTGGGCGTGTGTCGGTTTATGGGCGGCCCTGTGTCTGTTTTTGTGCTGGCGTGTGTCGGTTTGCGGACGGCCCATTGTGAGTTTGTTGGTGGGTTTTTGCTGGATCGAAACTGGGCGTGTCTCACTTTGTGGGTGGGTTTGTGGGTGGGCCTGTCTGGGTCAAAATGCGTGCGTATTGGTTTGGGAGTTGGCTTTTTTGTGGGCGTGGGTGGGCTTGTGTTAATTGTTTTGTGGGCGAGTTGGTTGTGGGTGGGCGTTTAGTGGTTTAAAGGTGAGCATGTGTCAGCTTGTATGCGGTCAGCTTGTTTGTGTTGGTTTGTGGGTAGGTGTAAGTTTATTTGTTGATTCATGATTGTGGTTTTTTCAGTGTGTGTGTGTGTGTGTGGCCCTTTATAACAACAAAAAATCACCAAATTTACTCATAACCACATTATACATAACTTACTTAATTAGATTTGCATTAGTCCTAGAGATCTATAGAGGATCCTCTCAAGTGTGTGTGTGTGTGTGTGTGTGTGCGCACGCTGCACTGCTCTTACTCACATGTACAGTAATAATAAGAAGTAAATACTCCGTCTCACTTTCTCTTTACCAGAGGAGGGTTTCTGTGTATTTCGCTGTAATTCTTCATAAACCGGATGCTTATGAATTCACTTCTCCCCAGACCGTGATCTCTCAAGGCTTTAAACATTTTCATTTCTTTTTTTTTTTATTCCTTCCTCTGCCGTGACTAAAAATAGCAGCCAGGGACAGTTGTGAGAAAAGAACTAGGGTTAGGAGGGGATAAGAAAGAGAAAGAAAGTGAGAGAGAGACAGATGGCCGTAAAAAAACAAGAAGCGTTTAAAGGAAGAGGCAGAGGAGAGATGTCCTCATGCACGCTGTGATGTGCCACTTCCGTCGTGGTTTCTGGTTGTTTCTGTGTAGTGGGGAGCTTCAGGTAATGGAAACGCATGACTGATCTACTGTAAGCTTGTGCTTCTGGCTTCTTCTGGGTCTGGATTATGTGGTTGGAGGCAAATCGTTTTGTTCCATCTGTGCCGTTGAGTTGCGGTTTTCCAAACTAAAACTTGTATATTGTTCTTCCAAAGCACTTTAATCAGAAAACACAACGCTTCCTTTTTTCTGCTGACGGCGCCATCGGTCTACAACCAGCACTTCCTAAAATCAAGCCTTAAACATTCTCATTCTTCACTAGAAGAACTGATTCACTTACTTATTGTCGAACATGCACACAAATAGTGTTTTTCTGTTACAAAAGGAAGAAGGATACTCACTTTGAAGTTAAAAAGTAAAAGTGCTAAGCTTAAGAAGATCTAGATGTTGATGTACTGTAAGTGTCGCTTGTATTACATTTGGATACTACCCCTTAATATGAAGTCCAAGCTATCATCACTACCAGTAAATGCGTGGACTGGCCTTCAGGTTGTCTGTAGAAGGTCCTTAAAACTAAATACACCTGTTGAGTTCTTTAGGTCATCTTCAAGATTAGGGAAATTGGTCCTAAGGGTGATTAAAATTGTAACATTTTTAGGGATTTAATGGCTCATGAAGACGTCCCAAAGACTTGTCTTGGACTTGAGTAGGTCAATAGTCCTGAAAATGTTCATAAATTACTGGTTCTGAAGTTCTCCCAAGTAGGTTTTTAGTCTTAAAGACATTTTCAGTAGGGTTCTAGTTCTGAAGACATCCTTGATAGGTGACCGACCTTGAAGACATGCCCAGTAGGTCACTGACCTTGAAGACATGCCCAGTAGGTCACTGACCTTGAAGACATGCCCAGTAGGTCACTGACCTTGAAGACATGCCCAGTAGGTCACTGACCTTGAAGACATGCCCAGTAGGTCACTGACCTTGCAGACATGCCCAGTAGGTCACTGACCTTGCAGACATGTCCACTGGGTCACGGACCTTGCAGACATGTCCACTGGGTCACTGGTCTTAATGACATTCACAATAGGTTACTGGCCCTGAAGACGTCTTAAATGGATCACTAGTAATGAAGACGTCGCCAATGGGCCATTGGTCTTAAATACGTTCTCAAAAGGTCACTAGTCCTGAAGATGTCTTAAATGGGTCACTAGTTCTAAAGACATCTCCAATTGGCCATTGGTCTTGAAGACATCCCCAATAGGTTACTGGCCCTGAAGACGTCTTAAATGGATCACTAGTAATGAAGACGTCGCCAATGGGCCATTGGTCTTGAATACGTTCTCAAAAGGTCAATAGTCCTAAGAATGTCTTAAATGGGTCACTAGTCCTGAAGATGTCTTAAATGGGTCACTAGTTCTAAAGACATCTCCAATTGGCCATTGGTCTTGAAGACATCCTCAATAGGTCACTGGCCCTAAAGATGTTTTGCAGTCCTGCCTGTGCCTGCTTGATGCCAAGTCAACTAAAGTCTTGAAAAGAAGTAATGCACTACAGAGCTCAGGAACACCAGAAGAACACAGGGGGGAAAAAATCGGATCAAACACCCCCCATCATGAGGTAGGTATATCTGCGACAACAGTCAAAAGTCTTCACTAGAGTAAATACTGAAGTTTATAACAGGAGGTGAACCATTGGTAAGATTTAAGGTCAGATTACAAGTTACCAAACCTATCTAAAATGAAAACCTGGACAGACAAGACAAAGGTTTACATGTACTTGAATATGGAGTGAAGTGAAGGAACTGCTGAAGTACCACCTAATCTTATGGCATGGGTGGGTGAAGCAGTAGGACGTTTCTTTTTGAGGTCTTTATCTGCTCACAAACAGTTTAAAAACTCATTAGATGTTGAGCACGTGGACGATGACATGTGAAGTGTACGGTCCGAGACTTTGAGGCGACATCAAATGCATTGAGGATGTGCAACCATGTGACAAAAACTAGCAACTCTTTTATGATTATCATAAAAAGCCCCACGAATAAAAAAAAAAGTAGTAATTTGTACAACATTGGAACATTTCTTATTGTTTAAGTTGAGCCTCGGTACGCTTTAGTAGAGCTGAAATACGAATTTTGTTGAATTCTGTGACTTGCATTCTGAATATCACTACACAAAAGGACAGTTTAGCGCTCTTTCTTCCATCCTGTCTGCCTCATTTCCACCTCAGCCAGGCGTAAACACAACATTCCATTAAGGACTCGATTTGCATTTTTTAAATTTGTATAAAAAATGCTTGATGTATTGGCGGGGGAACGGGGTGCCATGCTGGGGTTCGGTTTGTTGGTTCGTTCGGGATAAAGCGTCGATGTTTTCGCGCTTGACCGCTGTTCTTGTTTCATCAGCATGGTTTTCACATGAACGAGAGAAAAAGAGAGAGAGCACAAAGTTCAGGCTTGGGTATTGGGCAGACATACAGATTCGAACACACTCGCGCACACACACACACACGGCAGGAAAAAAGAGAGATGTTGTGCCTGCCATCTCAAAAACGTCTCCAGATGTGCGGTGTGTAAAATGGCTGTGGTCAGTCGAAAGGTTCTCCGGGTAGCCTGCAGCGGCAGTGAGGGGCATCTGAAAAACCCCTTACACACATAAACACACACACACACACACACACACACACACACAAGGCTGTTAGTTTGTGTCTCTTTTCTAGCTCAAATTGAAAGAATAACAGATTGACAGAGAGCCCGGTAAGCTTGCTCCCATGTGCTGAAAATACAAAGTACTGTTACTTCCTGTCACACATGAACAGATTCATCCACATTTGATACACACACACACACACCCCTTTCCTCCTTTACTCTGTCTCTATCATTTCTTCCACTCCTTCTCCTTCCTTTTCTAGTTCTTTGTTCTTTTTATTTCCCCCCCTCTCTGTTATTAGTTCCTGTCTCATCTTTCCGTTCTCGTTATTCCTTTCCCTCACCCACTCATCTGTTCCCTTCTCTGCTCCACGTCCCCAGCCATTACACTAAGCTGCTGAAAAAGCGAGTTTGGATCGCGCTCAGCGTCTGTAGGAGGGAGGGAGGGGGGGACTGATAGAAAGGGCCGGGGCAGCTGGCCGAGTCGTGTTTTGGATCCAGAATAAGATCAGCTGCTCCCTGTGGTGAAGGGAGGAAGCGGGCAGTGAACAGTGGTGTCCTTCTGGTAGCAGCTGTCCAGCGCTGTTTGTGTTTCTGTGTGTGTGTTCGTTTTGTTATGAATAGCATGCAATGCGATGTTCAATTGACCGTGATTGTGTTTTTTATATATATATATAATAAAAATTCTGGCAGTGTTAGTCAGGCGACGTTGTGTCAAATGGAACGCGCATGATTAAACATTGTAGCAGCCCGAAGACTTCAACCAAACACGGGGTAATTACTGATACGTTAAGCGTGTATAATCTCAAATCTAAAGTTATTTTTTTTTCTCCTGAATTTATCCCCCATTTAGTCGTAGCCAATCCCCCGCCTCGTCTCTCTCTCTCTCTCTTTTAGTCCCATTAAGGCAACAACTACCAACCAGAGAGGGCGAGGTCTATCACTGCCCTTCATTTTATTTGCCACATAACGTTGCTGAGCCTAGACCCGACCCCAGATCATAACACTACGCATGATTGGTGTATCACTTCAGCCGCTTCCCTTCTTACCCATCACTCTGAAATGCGGTCAGTCTGAACTCAACTCATCTTTAAGTAAATTCTTAAAGAGCTTTTTTCCGGTTGAGTCTCACTAACAGGTGCTTTTCTTACGGACACAAAGCTGTTTAGACACAGTCCTGTGAGCTATTATGACAGTATAGAATCTCACGTTTACTATTAGGGGACTATTCTTTCTACATTCCTTTTGGTTTCACTTGATTGCTTTGGGGACGATGGAGGCTCAGGCTCTCGGGTCGGTGGTTCAAGCTCCATTTTTTGCTAGGTTGCCGCTGTTGGGCCCTCGAGCAAGGCCCTTAAGGCCCCTGTCTGCTCCTGGGGTGCCATAAAATTGGCTAACCCTGCGCTCTGATCTTGGCTTATTAACAAAGCTGAGATATGTGAAGTGCAGTAATGTATATGTAACTAATATGTGACAACTAAAAAATAATTTTTTTCTTATTTTTACATTTTTAATAGTATATCTAGCTAATAAAACATCTAGTTATCTAGCTATGATTTCTACTGTCCGTTGTTTATTTATAATTTTTTTTTTTTTTTATGATGCAACGTCACCAACATTGATGTAAAACATAGTGATTTCTGATTAATACGTATAGTAAAATGCCCCGGTGCTGTTATGCTCTAATATCACCTCTCATGGAATGCCTCGTGTCCCTTCCGATTACTCTGTCTTTAACTGGTATTGAAAATGTTTGTTTTTGTGTGTCGAACCAGTAGCCAATTTTTATTAGTCAGGGACTGGAGAATTAAAGAGACGTCGGATCACACGGCTCAACAAATGAGCGCTGATTTCTGATCTGTTCAACCTGTTGTTGTTTCAGCGCCGGCCCCAAAGGAGACAACATCTACGAGTGGAGGTCCACCATCCTGGGTCCTCCAGGCTCCGTGTACGAGGGAGGAGTCTTCTTCCTCGACATCGCCTTCACTCCAGACTACCCCTTCAAACCGCCCAAGGTGAGAACGAGCGAGAGAGAGAGAGGTTCATTTAAACAGCACTTTATTTAAAGCAGTTTAGGGAGAATGTTCACAGCTCACTCACTTTAAGATCTCGGACATCTGTGTGTGTGTGTGTGTGTGTGTGTGTGTGGTTTCTGACGCAGCAGTTCTTTGCCCGCTTGTTTTAATTCTGGTGTTTGCAGAATGCAGCCGAGAAGCAAACACGAGTCCTAGACGATGAGTTATTAAGGATTAAAACCACGTGTTTGTTGAACGCAGCACAAGCAAACACTAGCGTGTAGTTTTACACGGAGTCGTCCCGAGCAGCTGTCTCTCGCCGCCTTTATTTGTCGTCTCAAAGTCGGGCGGCTTTTAAAGTCGTTCGTTCTGTACGGTGTTTCGTTTCCTTTTAATCTGCAGGGTGTGGATTTCAGGCCCAATAAACAATGATCACAACTCCATAAACGAAGAGAATAGCACGAGAGAGAGAGAGAGAGAGATTAAAAGAAAAAGAGGAATAGAGAAGAGAAGAAATGGACAGGAGAGAGAATTAAAAAGAAGAAGAGAGAGATGGAGAAATGAAAAAGAGAAATGAAGAGAAGAAGAGAAATAGGGACGAGAGAGAGAGGGCACGGAGGATGAAAGAGAAGGAGAGAACAGAATAATGATGTGAGCAGAGAGAGCGAGAGATAAAGAAGGAAAGAAGCAAGAAAAATAAAACGATGGAGAGAGTGAGAATGGAAAGAATGGACAGGGAGAAATAAAGAGTGGAAGAGAAATGACTGAGGGAAATGGAGAAACAAAGAAAGGGGAGAAAGGATGGGGGGAAAACGAAATGGAGAGAAATGACAGAAAGCGAAAGAAAGAAAGACAGAGAGGACAGAATGGTTGATTTCTCTCTGCTCGTCACCCCTCCCCGTTTCTCATATTCGCTCATGTTCTTTCTTTCTCTCACGGTGAACTCTGAAACAGAAATGATCCGTGAGCACTTCCTGTCTCTCGTTCTTCCTGTAATATAAAATCTGACTCCTGTGAGCACGTACTCCACACGGCCTGACCTCACATCTCTCTCTCTCTCTCTCTCTCTTTATTTCTCTCTCCGCTGCACTCCATTTCTGCAGTTTCCCTCAGGATTAATAAAGATTTATCTTATCTCTTTACTTCCCCCCTCTCCTTCTCTTTATGTTCCTTTCTGTCACTACTCTTTTTCTCCTCCATATGTCTCTCTCTCTCTTCTCTCCTTCTTTTTTCCTTCTTTTTTCTCTACTATCCTTCTCCTTATTTCTCTTTCTCTCTCGTCTCCTTCTCTTTATTTCTCTTTCTCGTCTCCTTCTCCTTATTTCTCTCTCTCGTCTCCTTCTTCTTATTTCTATCTCTCTCATGTCTCCTTCTCCTTATTTCTCTCATCTCCTTCTCCTTATTTCTCTCTCTCATTCTCTCTCTCTCGTCTCCTTATTTCTCTCTCGCTCTCGTCTCCTTTTTCTCTCTCGCTCTTGCCTCCTTATTTCTCTCTCTCGTCTCCTTATTTCTCTCTCGCTCTCGTCTCCTTATTTCTCTCTCGCTCTCGTCTCCTTCTTATTTCTCTCTCTCTCTTCTCCTTATTTCTCTCTCTCTCGTCTCCTCCTCCTTATTTCTCTCTCGCTCTCGTCTCCTTCTCCTTATTTCTCTCTCTCGTCTCCTTCTTATTTCTCTCTCTCTCTTCTCCTTATTTCTCTCTCTCTCGTCCCCTCCTCCTTATTTCTCTCTCTCTCTCGTCTCCTCCTCCTTATTCCTCTCTTGCTATTCCGTGTCTGTTATTTCCGTGTCCTGGCGTGTTGATCATGGCTGTACAGCAGGAAGTAGTGAAAGCGAGGGGAAAGCCCTGGTATTTGCACAGTGATGAGTGATTAAGGACGAGAGATCAGAGCTGAGAGATCAGACTGGTTAGAAGACATCAGACCGTCAGAAGGGTTTCAGTCAAATCATTTTATTTCTAAACTGCCTCTCTTCTAATTATCCTTATAGTTTAGTTCTTCACAGCAGCAGCGGGCCTTTATAAAGCCAGCACTGACTCATTAATATGTGTGTGTGTGTGTGTGTGTGTGTGTGTATGCGTGCGTGCGTGTGTGTGTGTTTTCAAGGCCAATCTTGTATTTTTTTCCTCTTTCTTCTTCTGCAGAGTCTCGCTCTTTCTGTCTGTCTCTCTGTGTCATTCTGTCTCTCCCTGTGTCATTGTCTCTTTCTGTCTTTCTCTGTCTCTCTTTGGCTTTCTCTGTCTTTCTGTCTCTCTCATTGTCATTCTGTCCTCTCATTGTCATTCTGTCCTCTCATTGTCATTCTGTCTCTCTCTGTCTCTCTCATTGTCATTTTGTCTCTCTCTGTCTCTCTCATTGTCATTTTGTCTCTCTTTGTCTCTCTCTGTGTCATTCTGTCTCTCTCTGGTATTCCATATCTTTCGGTCTCTCTTTGGCTCTTTATCATTCTCTTTATCTCTGTCTATTTATCTGCATTTGCTGTCATTTGTCAACCCGTTTGTCTTACGCTTTTCTTTCTCTCTTTGGCACTTAGTGTCTTTCTCTTTGTTTTAATCTTTCTCTCCTTTCTCTGTTTTTCTGCCTCTCGTCCCTGCTCTCTCTGTCCACCCATATGTCTCTGTGTCTATTTCCATCTGCTGTTCTTCATCCCTCTATGTGTCTCTGCCTGTCTCAATCTGTTTATTATTCTGTTTTTTCCCCTCTCACCCTGTCTCTCTCTGTTTAAATTCCTTTCTCTCATTTCTTAATCTCTGTCTTTCTATTTTTGTTCATCTATCTTTCTGTCTATCTCTCAGTCCTTCCACCTGTCTAGCAGTCTGTCACTCTTTTTCTAATCCCTGTCACTTTCTGTATGCTTCTCTCTTTCCATCAGTCAGTGTGCTGTCTCTGTATCTCCTCTTGGTTTGCTTATCTCTCTGCTTCTGTCTCTTATCTCACTCTTTCTGCCTTTATTTCTCCTTAAACTGTCTCACTCTCTATGATTCCCGATCTCTCTCTCCGAGATGGTTTGTGGTCATTTGTCTCCCTGTTGCTCTCCTCCCAGGTGACGTTTCGTACCAGAATCTACCACTGCAACATTAACAGTCAGGGAGTGATCTGCCTGGACATCCTGAAGGACAACTGGAGCCCGGCGCTAACCATCTCCAAGGTGCTGCTCTCCATCTGCTCTCTCCTCACAGACTGCAACCCTGGTAAGACACGCAAGCCCTCCCCCTCAGGACGTCCCCGTTACCCTAACCGCCGTCCTCTTGTTATGTGTGAAAAATGTTCCTGCATCATCAGCTATTTTAAACCCTGAAGCTCAGTTTATCGAGAGCGTCTCTTAACCTCGGATTATTCAAACTGCGAGCTTGATATTGCGATTCCTGTGCAGTCCTTCGTCATGAACCGAAACAGAACGTGTGTAACAGGAGCCAAAAGCCTTGAACTGTTATTCACACTGTATTCGACTGCCATGCCGTAATCAGTCTGGTCTCACAGGCGAGTCGACATTCCAAGGCGTTCTCTCTGAAATGCATTTTAATCAGTGTTCTGACCTCAACCTGGTCGATTGTTCTGATGGCCTTGAGTACACGCCGTTGGTATGTGGATGAACTAAGCATAGAGTAATCCATTTTTATTAATAGGTCCGTGAGACGATGAGCAAGAGACAGTGCGTTCAGTCTATTTATGATCGATGCAGACTCATCACATGATTATTTACATCACAGTATTACAGTCACACAGACACAAGGAACGATGTCATATGACAGAAGTCACAGTAATGTACACAAAATAAACTTTTATCGTTATAATACACTGCTTGCATTAAGCAAAAAAAACAATTAAGAAGAACCCAGTTTCAGTTTGCTACAGAGCATCAAGATTGAACTTTGGAGCGATGAAAAAAGCTCATGTGGTCTGATGAGTCCAGATTGACCCTGTTCCAGAGTGATGAATAGCGTCAGGGTAGGAAGGTAAGCGCATGAAGCGATACGAGTCCACTATAAAAGCCTTTGGAGGCTTGTGTTATGATCTGGGGTTCCTTCAGTTGGCCAGGTCTAGAATCCGCAACGTTATGCGGCAATAATAATACGAATTCAGCTGACGACCTGAACGTACTGAATGACCAGGTTATCATCACATCTATGGTGTTTTTCTTTTCCGTGATGGCACCGATATATTCCAGGACTCGAAGTGCCGAAGGGGTTCCGTGAGCATGACGAATCATTTTCACACATGAACTGACCACCATCCAAGCTAAAACTGAATAAATGAAATCTTTCATGAATGAAATATTTCTTGCGAGTGTGCAGCTTTTTTTGGCCAGGCAGATTCCTAAAGCTTCTGTAATTTATCATATATCAGTATTAGTCATTCTTCCCAGGCGTAATGGACACCGTCTTATAGTCCGGGATTTGTTTTATTATTTAAACCTTTTGGATTTTAAACCAAAGCAAACAAACCAAATAAAAATCTGTCTCCATTTATAATGATTCGAAACGGGGTGACACGCTTAACAGGCTTATTTTTTCCATGTGCTATTTATTTGCATTGCATCAGTGCTGCCTTGAAATTATGTGGAAATGAGGAACCTGTGGCCATCTGTGTAAATAAGGACATGCTTATTAAAGCATCAGGCAGGGCTGATCAATATGTGAGGAAGGGAACAGTACAGAAACGTAGCATTAAAAACGGCTAGCCTGCTTACTTATGACAGTATGGCTTATACCTGGAGACAAATTAGAGCTGCGGGCTCTTCCTGGCCGCCAAATAAGAAGACAGTGTGGTCTCTGGCTCAGTTTCCACTATGTACTGGCAGCTTTACAGACTCGGGCATTAAAGAAATTGACCTGTGGCGGACTGTCCTTAGGATTAGCGAACAATTGGGGAATAGAGACTTATTGGGGACATGTCGAGGATTAGAGATATATTGGAGACATATTCAGGAGTAGAGCCCTATTTGGGACGTCTTCGGGAATAGAGCCCTATTTGGGACGTCTTCGGGAATAGAGCCCTATTTGGGACGTCTTCGGGAGTAGAGCCCTATTTGGGACGTCTTCGGGAGTAGAGCCCTATTTGGGACGTCTTCGGGAGTAGAGCCCTATTTGGGACATCTTCAGAGATCAATTGGGAATATCATTAGGATAAGAGACCTATTGTGGACATATTCAATATTAGAGATCTATTTGGGACATATTTAGGAGTAGAGACCTATTGCGGGCGTCTTTAGGAGTAGAGACATATTGCGGGCGTCTTTAGGAATAGAGACCTATTGCGGGCGTCTTTAGGAGTAGAGACCTATTGCGGGCGTCTTTAGGAGTAGAGACCTATTGCGGGCGTCTTTAGGAGTAGAGACCTATTGCGGGCGTCTTTAGGAGTAGAGACCTATTGCGGGCGTCTTTAGGAGTAGAGACCTATTGCGGGCGTCTTCAGGAGTAGAGACCTATTGGATACGTCTTCAGGAGTAAGACCTCCTTAGGAATAATGAACAATAGGTGATATATTTAGGAATAGAGACCTATAGGGTACATCTTCAGGACTATATGCCTAAGGAGACATAGTCAGGACTGGAGATCTATCTGGGCCGTGTTCAGGGTTAGCAATCCATTGGGGACCTTTTCAGGACAAGAAACATGTTGTGGATGTCTTCACTATTTGGGGATCTCATGCGGCTGTGTTCATGACTAGAAACCTCTTGGGGACGTCTTCAGTAACAGTTCCCTCCTAAAAATATTACCAACCCAGAGGTCTTTATGAGCAATTTCTTAATTGGTCCTCATACTGAGGTCTAGAAAATGACCTAAGGACCTCTCAAGGAGTCTTGAATTGAAGTAAAGATGACATGTTACTGCATGACTCATAATTTTTTTACTCTGGTGATTCCACTGTGCGGTCCTTTTACAATTGTTACTTGTCACAGTGTATGAAATGATCCCAATAAAACCTTGACAGGATTCTACAGTGTATACAATAGCGTGTCTTCTCCATGTCAGATGAAGATCCTAGATATACGATTTAAAGAAAATTACTATGCTCCAGCGCCATACTGGTGCACAGACACACAGGGCGGGTTTGTTGCTCTTTGGCTGGAAAGCATTAAATAGTTTCATGTTATCGTAACAGTAAAAAGACAATGATCTATGTGATAATGAGCTAGTCACACACACACATAAGCTGTAATATCTTCCTCTGTTTTTTTTATGTCGCTTCCCTTTTTGACACATCATGACCTAACTGTGATGAGACACACTGTCTGCTGCGACAAGTCAACAAACCGCTCTTCCTGTTAATCTTATGTGTAGTATTTATGTTTCGCCCTCACCACCAGCGTATTTGTAGTCGCCCAGTGAGTAGTGTCTAATCCTATGCTGTCGTTCTATTGGTGGGTTAGTGGCTAAGTGTCATAGCAACGGTCTCACACTTTGAGATTCTTCTGACACTTTTTCGTTGCCTGACTTGAGTCAGTGTGGCTTTAGCTTCAGCTAAGCATGTCTCGCTCCAAGTCCACCGATCTTTACGCACAACCATGATTGTGTTTGCAACCAGTAATCATACAGTGTGAAGCTGATTGAACTGTGACAGTAGTTAACCCCGTTATTGCTTTTTTAGCCTGTTTGTGTTATTTAGCCCACATAAGAAAACTAAATAGATCAAAGCTGTAGCTCTAGAGTTATAAATATCATCATGAGTAAATAGGGATGGGGGGGGGATGGTTAAAGCATTGGACTACTGATCAGAAGGTCCAAGGTTCAAATCCCAGGACCACCAACTTGAAAATGTTTGGTCCCTTAACCCTTAACTGCTCAGATATATACCAAGATAAAAATGTAAGTCGCTCTGTAAATGAAAATAAATATATTCTAAAGATTTAAGAATGACCTCCATTTCCGTGCTTTTGCATTCTCCAGTCTCTTCAAGCACTATAGAAGATGTGTTGGCGGTTATACAAAAGCACTAAATCAAGGGGTGCCAACAATTCTGACGTTCTTTTTTTTTTTTTTTTATGTTTACCGTTAGTGTTTACATTTGTCATAATTTTAATGAAGCAGTGGTGTTTCAAAGGGCTGAGGCACTGAGTTACTGATCGGAAGGTCGGAGGTTCGAGTCCCAGCTCCACCAGGTTGCCATTTCTGGGCCCTTAACCCTGTCTCCTCCAGCGGCGCTTTCCCATGGCTGACCCTACGCCCTGACCGCAGTTACGCTAAGATATGCGAAGAAAGAATTTCACTGTGCAGTAATGTATACGTGACAAATAAAGGCTTAACAATGTGAGATTAAGCTAATTAACAAGAATAAAGTTTCTTTATAGTCTCCTTTTTAACCTTGTCTTTACCAAATACTTTTGCAGCTGACTGAATTCAGTCTATCAAACGCTTTTATTCAGGCTTATTTTAACAATCTGAATGAATTCCAGAAATAACATTCATATGAATGCCATCAGTCAAATTTAGATCAAGGTATATATGGATATAATTAATATTGCGCTGAGCTGCTCAGATGCCTCAAATTTACTCCACAAGTACCAGACGGCCAGAGGAGGGAAAAAAAACCAGCATGAAAAAATAAACAAATGGGAGTCAAATTTAGGTGCAGTAACTTGCAACAAGCAGGAAATGGGTTTATTGCTGGAATTTGTATCTTTACCCAGTAGCTTTGAGCTATAGATACTTGAGCTAAGGAACTTAAAATAGTGACTAATGGGAGATGTTTAATGCATTATTTGTGTGTTTGTCTCTCAAAAGCTGTAATACTGGGAGAAGAGTGAACTGTTCAAGGTGTAGACTCGCATGCTAACACAGTCCAGGTCATTTTTGACAGATTAGATTAGAAAATGCAATGAGAAAACATATCAGGGAGGAAAAAACCACTCAATAAAAATCGATAGATTTGTTTTGTAAGCTGTATTTTAAGTAGCTAGGGTTAGCAGGCTAGCTAGCACCTATCAGTACAAGATATAGAATATTTTGGAACATTAAAGAATTTTCATTTTTTACTTACGTTCTCAGATTTGCTGTACTGTAAGAGTACACCGGTTTGGACCGGTTTATTATATAAATGTCTACTGATTTATCCTTCATAGCCGCGCGATCGATCCCTGAGGGATAGCACACGGAACAACGTGTTACAAAACTAGCCTGCAGTGGCGATTTTCTACCAGAGAGGGCGACGTTCTTAAATCTTAGTCTGTGTAGCTGATCTTTATGAGGCAGTTAAGTATGTATTTGTAATTCATAAACTTCTTTACCAGGAATGGATGTTTGGTTCTTGAAAGGAATTATGGAATGCCTTTCCCTGAAAGAAATAGTCACAACGCGAAATAACACAAATAAGGTCTGTGCTGATAAAAATCGGACAGCGTTGTAGCAGGCAAATGGCGTCTCCCGAAGAGGGAGTGATGTATTCATTTTCGCGTACATGTCGAATGTTTAGGCGCAGGAACACTCCCCCGTTCCCTTTTCACCCTTTATTCACAGGGAATAGGCTTTCAAATACGCAGCGTTGAATAGAAACATCTACCCCCCCTCCCCCCCACGCTGCACGCCTGTTCCCCCTGAAGGTGCTATTCATGGAGAAAAGATCAATGAGACACAGCTTATTAAAGAGGGCCCAGGGTGCAACGACAGTTAATTAACCCTCACAGGCCTGTCGTTCCTCCGTCACACACACACACACACACACACCCCCGCAGAACTGTATTGTGCTGCCGAGAAGCCACGTTCGTGCACCTTTGATTTTGAGGGCAGTGATTAGTGGTGTGGATTTGGCTGGGGGAAGCTGATCTGATTGTATTTATCATGAGGTTCCCACAATGTGGAGTTTGTTTGCCCAGCCTCTTCATGAGTGTAAGGAGAGTCTTGGAATACTCCAGAGACTCTTAAAGAAGTTACGCACCATCGCAACAAACACCTTAACATATTCCTTACTTGGGATGAAGCTCTATTTGTTCCTTTCCAGTTTTTTTTCTTGCTTATTTGTCACAATTAAATCATCAATCAGACCATCAAACAGATTTTAATATCACTCAGAGATCACTCGAGTAAATACAAAATGCAGTTTTTAAATGCTGATTTTATTTATTGAGGGAGGAAAAATAATCTGTCCAAAACTACCTGGCCGTATGTAAAAAAGTAATTGCCCCCTAAACCAAGTAACAACTGCTTAAGGTTCCATCAAGTATAGAAAGTCATCCAGGTCCTGAAGCTGGACCATCACACTACCACCACCATGTTTGACTGTTGGTATGATGTTCTTTTTATGAATTGAACTTCTAAAAAGTTACTTTTTTCGTCTCATCAGTTCAGAGAATATTTGCCCTAAATATTGGGGATCATCAAATTATATATATAAAAAAAAAAATTGGGCAAATGTAAGATTGTAGACATTTTGGTCAGCAGTTGCTTTCATCTTGGAACGCTCCCACGAATGCCATTTTTGCCCAGTCTCTTTCTTGATTGTTGAATCATGAACCCTGATCTTAACTGAGGCAAGTGAGGCCTGCAGTTGTTTAGTGGCCTGTTTGTGCTCTTGGAGGAGTAATTTTGTTAGGCTGGCCACTCCTGAGAAGGTTTACCCCTATTCCAATTTTCCTCCAGTTGTGGATAATGGCTCTTATCGTGGGTCGCTGGAGTCTCGAAGCCATAGAAATGAAATTACACAACATGATGTGTTGCTTATTGAGATCTTTTAGTCTGATTTCAGACAGGTTCTAGTCAAGTGATTTCTTGATTCAACACACCTGGCAGTAATCAGGCCTGAGTGTGTCAGGTAAAATTTAATTCCTTATTTAGCAAGGGTGGATTACATACATATTTATGATTCATGACAAACAATGTTACACAACAAATTAACATCACTAGTATTAAATCAAATTAAAAACAGTCAGAAAACAAACATTCAAAAAGCGGTTCTTTAATCGGTTCTTTGGTTCATCAACACCATATTGATGAGAGGTAGATCAGGCCAGATGAGAATGGCCCAAGAAGGCTGTAACAACTCGGGTAAAACTATGGTAAGCAGAAAAGCATCTCAGAACACACAACACATTTAAAAGCACAAGTGGACGGACTAAAACAACTGGAGCTCACACCAGCTTCCACTTCTTTTAGCCGAGAAGAGGAACCGAGGCTACAGTGGGCACAGGATGAGAAAAATGATCAGAAACTGTCGTTCCAATCTTCAGCTGGCGTAACCGTTACCATTGCATTGCATGTGCATTTACTACGTTCCTAATGCAGCACGGATTTCAGCAGCTTTGAGCTACACCTGAGCTAACGTTACTTCCTTGTTCTTCTCCTCCACAGCCGACCCTCTGGTGGGAAGCATCGCCACACAATACCTGACCAACAGAGCAGAGCACGACAGGATAGCCAAACAGTGGACCAAGCGCTACGCCACATAGACCTTCCTACGCTGCTTCAAAGCTCCGTCCCTTCCCGTATCCTGACGACCCTTATCCCACAACGAACTGTCCTTCGTTTTCTTGTTGACTTGAAAGCTTTTTTTATACAGTGTATGCATAATAAGAGCAAGCTGATCAGGATTGTACTTTTTTTTTTTTCTTTTCTTTTTTTTTTTTTTTCAATACACTGAATGTTGGCATGGTCATCAAAAGCTGTATTATTTGTAATGTTATATTGCTGTTATGACCGTTCTGCTATTTTTTTCGCATCATTCAGAAGTGACCAGAGTGCACTTCATATCCAGCAGGCTCGACACGGACGGCCATCATCACCGAGCGAGTGGAAGGCGAAATGATCACTGAATAGTTTTTTTTTTTCTTCCCTTTTTTTTTTTTTTTTTTTATGAAGCGGACATTCTTTCCCCCCATAAACGATTGTTTTAACTCGGCTCCCCTTTCTGTTAAGTTGTATATGTGGAACACTATGGCACTGGCCAGTTTATCTTGAAACGTCTCGTAAAAGTTCAGCAGCCTGAAGCTTGCCCTCGCGCAGCCGACGGCGGATTGTTGTAAAATGCACATTGTGAGAGAAAATTCATTCGACTGATTCCCTGTAAGTAACTGAGTGAATAAATGATGTGTTGAGTTGAAACATGGTCTGTTCGGTCTGGTTTGTGTGGCTGGTCTGATGTAACACTTAACCTCTCTCCTTCCTTGCCCAAGGTTTTGTCACCATGTTTTGTCTTTGTATTTTTATTAAATCTTGAAGTGAATGCGTTTCACCAGATATTTTGATAATCTTGTAATCAACTACAACAGATCTCACCACACTTTCATGCATAACATAAAAAAAAAATGTAATTATGAAGAAGTAAATGAACCGCAAGTGAAAGCTGCGTTCACAATGTTGTGTATTTGGCACCTGGATGATTTCCATAGACGGACAAACTACAAGGGGTGTTCAAGTCAAACTGGCACTTATGATTGTTCGAGTCAAAGTGCTTGGATACCATCAAAGTAGAAAGTTTTTTTGTTGTTGTTGTTTTGTTTTTTTAATCAGACTGCCTGCTTCACGTCTGAAACCCTGGCCTCCCAGGAACTCCTTAAATGTCCCAAAACATGTGGAAATGCCTTGGAATGAGGTCAGGACTGTACATCAATGCAGCAATCGCTCCCAGCTCAGGTGTTCCACTCGCTAAAGGTTTTCAGGAGCAACCTCAGTGGGCGCGTCCTTGTCAGCCGGGATCGTCATTCACGGAAGTACGGCCTTCTTTTAAACGTTTGCCCCGTTCAAATGTTGTACTGCAGCTAAAAGTATTATCGCCGTACTGTTTTTGAAGTCTTCTGCAAACTGCAATCGGTTCTACCAGTAGTTTCATCACTAGTCCTGGTTTCACTCGAACGCCCCTCTTTTGTGACCTGCCAGTACAGCTCGACCTATTCCCAGCATTTTAACGTCCTCATGTTTTATTATTTATTTATATACTTCCAGCAAGTTTAATTTTAGCACCCGATCTGCTTTTGAGTTTCATAGCACCTCCTGCAGTACCGGAGCCCTGGTACGCCACATCCGATGCAGAGTATGTAATCTAAGCTCGCACACATGGTTTTGTTTTGTCTTCGTGAGGCCCTCCGAGACAAAAAGTGTCCCAAGGTGTTAGAATGTGCTGCAATGAACAAAACCACGTGTAAAGAGCGTTTAAGTGCAGCAACAGAAAAACACCACGGCAAAACACCTTCAGAGGTCTTGTGGATGTCCATGTCTGACTTGTTATCTGGAGAGCATGAGGTTGAATCCCAGTGATTCTACAAACTTGTGTCTAAAAGAGCAACATTGCCTGGTTCTCCTCTTACCAACCAGGAATGGACTAAGACTAAATTAAGGAGAAAATCACTTCGTAATGATGATTTTAAAATACAGAAATATCATAATGGGTTAACAAGCAAATGACACGATGTATCTGCAGGCCCTCTTGGGGATGTTTAAACGGCTTCGTTTGCCGTGTGAGGGGAATTTCCCTTCCTAAAACCTTTCTCCTAGTTTGAGTCATCCGCCAAGAATACACGCAGTATCAAGAACTAAACGTTCTCTCTTAGGACTGCGTTTACATTGATGCATCTGGTACACAAACAACGCAAAATCCAACCCAGTAGTCTGGCACCTTTAATGAAATTTTTAAAGATGGTGCAGTTATTTTAATATTCAAATGACTCGAGAAAGTTGGCGATCCAGGAGGTTCTTGTACATCTTCGGGTTTATACTGTACTGTACTTCCGTTTTTGTTTTGTTTCACTTGAGACGTCTTGACAGTTTCTCGGTAGTGTCCCTGAGATGGCGAAACAGTAATTCCGATGATTTGAATATGGGTTTGTGGTCATTATCTTACAGAGCGATCAATTTACAACCAAGTGTTAACTTGTAAAAGGCTTTCAGCAGACGCCCTCATCCAGATCGACTTACCTTTATCCTATTATACATCTGAGCAGACTTGGGTCTTGCTCAAGGGCCCAATAAGCGGTGTGGGGTTTGAACCCATGACCTTCTGATACTTAAACACACAGCTTTTCATATTGAACTAGTTTTCCTTTTGTAGCTCATCCTCAAAAGTTTGAATTGTTTGAAGTTCAATGCTTTCTAGTCATGCTGGTTGAGTTGAGTTGAAAGTTGAGGCAGTGCAGTTTGTCACTTGCTCTCTAGAGAGGCTGTAAACATCTCATTAGAGAGATTGCATCTACTCGTACATCCTCTTCCTGACAACTTTTCAAGCCTTGCAAACGTTTAAAACCATTTCTTATGGACATGATTGTCTTAACTTGTTTGGGATTTTAGAGGATTTTAAATTCCTCTACCTGACTACCAGTGACTATTTCTCTCTTCTATGTTGTTCCTCAAGAGGATGAAAGGCAAAGGGAACAACATGATCAAAGGAAATAACAGATTCGATGGAGACTGAATACACCATAGTTTAATTATTGTTGAGCATAACATAAACGTTTGACCGGTTTCCTGGTTTTCTGGTTTCCTCCCACCTCATCAAAAAAAATCAGTAGGTGGACTGGTTCCTCTAACTTGCTTCTTGATGTAAAGAAATGTTTGACACTTTGGACGGGTTTCCAATCCTTACCTGCATCCATTGTTCCCAGAATGGACCCCTGATTCTGCAACTACCATTCTCCAAGATAAAGCTTTTACTACAGATAAAAGATTGAATTAATAAACACCACCTGAGTTCGAATCCTAATGATGGCACAGCCATCCATTGCTAGGAGGCTGTCAGGAAAACCTTTTTCCAAGGACACAATGGTTCTCTAAATGGAGGTCTTTGAACATTCTGCACGTTTTGTTTGTATTATTACATTCAAGTAGAAGAATATTATATAGAATGACTGTATACAGTACAGATGTTAAAACATACGCGATAATAGGAATAAACTTGCTTAATAGATCTTCCGCAACTTCTAATGTACAGTATGTTATAAGAGATAAAAGTGACAATCTTGTTGTTTTTTAACTGTGATGAGTGGTTTATGTATTTGTAGGGTGTTCAAGTCAAACCAGGACTTTTGATTGTCGAGTATAACATCAGAACTGATTCTGAAACGCTGGCCTCCCAGGAACTCCTTTGAAGGCCCAAACATCTGGAAATGTGGCATTAACTCCCAGCCGTGTCCCTGTAACGTGTACAGTAAGTGGTGCTGGTGAATGATTGTGTGTTCAGTTCCCACAGACAGTTCTCTCTTCTGCAAGTTGACGACAAGTTACCCGTCGGATCTACTCGTTAAATGTTCACAGGAACGACTGCAGCGGGCTCTGGGTCACCTTGGCCGGGATCGTCCTTCATGGATGTACTGCCTTCTTTAAAACATTTGCACCATTTAAATTTCTTACCGCGGCTGATTCTTATCACTGTACCGTGCTTGAAGTCTTCTGTTAATAGCAATCGGTCTCAAGACGTGTCCAAAAAGTGTTAATGTTCCAGCTGAAATACAGCTCGCTTTATGAATTCTATTTCGACCCTGGCGGCACGGTGGTGTAGTGGTTAGCACTGTCGCCTTGCATCTCCAGGGTCCGGGTTCGATTCCCGTCTCTGTGTGCATGTTCTCCATGTGCTGGGTGGGTTTCCTCCCACAATCTAATGACATGCAGATTAGGCTAACTGGTGTTCCCAAATTGCCTACAGTGTGTTGAATGAGTGTTTGTATGTGTGTGCACCCTGCGATGGATTGGCACCCTGTCCGTCCGGGGTGTACAAGTCTCCTGAGATAGGCTCCAGGCCCCCGCATGTGTAATTACAGGATAAAGCGGTATAGACGATAAATGAGTTGGCGTTTTGAGCCCTGGAAATGTATTTTTCTAGCCAATCAGAACACCGAACATGTGACTTCCCTAAAAACGGTGCCCAGAAGAGTCGAGCCAGAGGACAGGCTATGTAAATTGTTCCTGGGATTTCTTTCTGCATGCCTGAAATTATGTCATACCAGGTGGGAAATTTGAATGCCATATTCAACAAAAAAAACAAAAACAAGAGATGTTTTTTTTCCCTTATATTCGTTCTGTACATATAGAAAAGTACATTTTACATAATAAGTGCAAGCCAAGTGTATGTTTTATACTGATAAAGCAAATTCTTTTATGTACAGTGTAACTCCTAAAGGCCTGCAGATTTTTACATGCTGATCTCAGGAGTTGGAATTTTGACAGGAGTGTCAACAATTTTTGTCCCTGGCGGGCAGTGCCAGGTGTGAAATGCCCAGGTGTGCCCTCTAATTGAATGCAGCATTATTCCTTCCAGAAGAACGTGACAGTCTGGAAATAAAGACATCACCTACGTGATATTTTCCAGAATGATGTTGTACCCTGTACGGTTACGCGCTATCACACTGGGATTACAACACACTTATGGAGTAATAACCAGGACCGTCCAGCAAGCCATGAGGACTGGTTTGAGAAAGACCGACTCTGAACAGACATCACATTTCTCAGGTGCTTTCTCGAGCCAGGTGCTTCATATGCGCTATAAACAACTCGTCTGCTACATGTAATGCTAGCAGACAGCGAGACAGGCAGGAAACAGATTGATTGACTGCTCCGTGCATGTGTGTGTGTGTAACAGAGCGGAAAGCCCTTGAAACCCATCCTGTTACAAATGCAAAGATCTTTGATGGTGGTGGGGGAGAATGAGCATGAGCGGTGGCAGAGGTATCGGTAAATAGGGCAGTTCATGCAGTGGCAAAACCAAGGCTTCAAGCTTAGTCAGAAAGAGCAAAGTGAAGGGAGTTACAAACACCATCCATGTCGGTTGTTTACAATGCAAACGTTTTGAGATTAGTGGCACGAAAGAGCTTCACATGCTTGAGAGTGCAATTCTCTTAATTACATGTCAATGCAAATACGATTGGTTTTGTATTCAGGAACACTTTCATCTTACATTTTAGGTCTAATGATCCTGAATACAGTCTCTGTATTATAACGAATGAATATACACCACCAGTCGAAAGTTTGGACACACCTTTCAATTCCAGTCTTTCCTGATTAGTATTTCTTTCTACATTGTAAAACAATGCTGAAGGCGTCTAAAATAGACAATAATTTCTTTTAATCTGCTACTTACGCTCTGTAAATCCTTCATAACGGCTCTAATCTGAGGTGCTGGTTGTTAATTGCTAATTTCTGATGTAACTGGTGACTCTAAATGAACTTCCCCTCTGCAGCAGAAGTAGGTTTTGGTCTTGCTTTCCTGGGAAGGTCTTAATACAATACGTCTTTATAGTAATTATAAAATATGAAAATGCCAAGCGTAAAACATGATGGGAAAAGCACTTTTGTGTGTGTGTGTGTGTGTGTGTTTTGACCTAAATAGAGCTTGGGGTTAAATCCTCTTTCAGAGGATCTCTGTTGTTGCCTTTAACCATATCCTGTTTCCGCAGGGTATACATCTGAGGTTACACTCATATACAATCTCGTCATCATCCATTAGAACACAAATTGGGTTCTGGATAGAAAAAGAAGAAAAAAAAAACACAAGGACTCAAAAAGTAAGCAAATTAGGGCCTTGAAACAAAGTGCTTCAAACACAACTGTAATGTAAATTTTTAAATATTTACATTATAAGCTATTTGGGCACTGTCTATGGAAGAAGCCTTGCTTAGAAGCACTTAAAAGCATGAAATGGGTTGAAAATCACTTTTGGTCACACTTTTTGGCCTCATCAGCATGTTTGCAGCAAAAGGGGCCTAAGTGTGTGTGAGGTCGAGCACCGGATACCCCCCTGCCAAATATGGCAATGTGTCATTAATGCTGTGGGGCTGTTACGTGGCTTGTGGCTCAGGGGCTCACGTAATGACTGATGGACTACAAAGATATATCTAAACTTGAAGTCTGGTTACTTCTACCAGGAGGTTACGACTTTGCCTTGAATAAAGGTTTAAATCTTAGTCTCTGGATGTAAACCTGGAAATAAATCAAATAAGAAAGTACAAACTTGAGAATGTAAGGGAGCACGAACACACTCAAACACTCACACACATACCCACTATGGCAATTTAAAGTACCCAGTGGAAACCCAGAAAGCACATGGAGACTCCACAAACAAAGACCTGAAGGCAGGACTTGAACCCCTGACCCTGAAGGTGCGAGGCCACAGTGCTAAGGAGAGACTCCATAATAGAAAATATATTAATAAAATAATGTCAAGTTCCTCTAGTCATAAATTCAGAAGCAAGTGACCAGTGTTTAGTGCAGTGAAGCTGCACATTGGAACCATTATGCACTTCTCATCTCAAGCCATACTGAATTATGTTGATCTTCTTCCTGCATGGAAACCTTTCTGCACCTTCATATATAACTACTGTATATACAGGGTGGGTGAAAAGTAACTAGGCATTCAAAATTGGTAATTAAGTCTATATTTCTAATACAAATTGTGCATGCACTTGTCCTCCAGTGTGCGAGACCTTGTCCTGTACATCTCCTCCTTTGCGTAGGAAAAAACTAACATGGAGTGAGATCTGGACTTCTTGGAGACCGTTCATAAGGTCGTCCTAGCCAACATTCTGGGAATTTGCTGAAGGACTTGGAGCCACAGATGAGGAGAACATAGGAGGTTCTAAGCAAAATCCCAAATGACTTCCTTCAGAAACCTGTGCTTTCCATCCCCGGCCATTTGAGGAAACGTGTTGACGCCTCCGTTGCCTAGGTTGAAATTTTCTTCAATTTTTCTATGTAATAAAGTACATAGGAATACTGTATACTGTAGCCTTAGTAGCAGCAATTCAGAAATTGTTTGCTCTTTACCAGCATGCAGCACCTGGAAAAGATGGTCTACCAGTTTGACCAGCTCAGCCTGTATTTTAGCAGCTGGTAGCTTGTCAGATTAATCTGGGGTTGTCAGGAGGGCAAATAAATAAATGATTGTATAAATAAATTAATAGTATAACACACATATAGCTGAAAACTGTTGTAGAAATCAAAAAACACTCATATGTCCAAAAGTATGCGGACGCCTGACCATCCCATCCATAAGTGCCCATTTTAACACCACTATCATTGCTGTTATAATAATCCTTAATCTTCTGTAGTTCACAGCGTGGTTGTAGAGATTTGTCACTCAATAGTGCAGGACTGTTCAGTTTGAGCCTCCAATAACGAAAGTCGACTTTATATAACTTAAACACCTCTATTGTTATATTGAACTTCCAGCCTCCTAACACACATCATGTCTGCTGATCAAGCCCTGCTATCCGTTCTCACCCAAGTGAGTATGGGTTCCTTACAAGATATATTCCCATTCCCGCTATCTTGCCATCGATGCACTCGGCTTGCTCATTAGGGACATTAAGTTATGAAGATTACCTCACACATTTCATACTCATTTCTCTAATTTTCTTTTTTGCTTCTGTAAAGCTGCTTTGTGACGAAGACCACTGTTAAAAGTGCTATATAAATAAAACTGAATTGAATTTAATTTAATCCGTGTTTTTTGAATGAAGTCAGAGCCTGATGCTGGGAGAAAAGACCTGGGGTTCAATTGGTGATCTGGTGCACCCCAAAGGTGTGTAGTAGGGTTGAGGTCAGGGCTCTGTACAGGACGTTCTTCTACATTATTGATTCTAAACCCAAGTTCAATTTAATTAAATTAAATTCTATTTTATTTGTATAGCGCTTTTAGCAATTGTAATTCCTGCAAAGCAGCTTTACACAATCAAAATAATTATTTAAGTTTGTATAAAATGTTAATATGTATGAATCAAAATGGTCAGTTTGTCCCTGGTGAGCAAGCCGAGGGTGACAGTGGCAAGGAAAAACTCCCTGAGATGGTAATAGGAAGAAACCTTGAGAGGAACCAGACTCAACAGGGAACCCATCCTCATTTGGGTGAAACAGAAAGCAGTAAATAATCTGCATTTATACAGTGTGTTAGGTGGCAGGCAGTTCAGCTATAATAGGTGATGTTAATTGATGTTAATATGGAGTCCAGGTAGTTATTGAAGACCTAGGTAGACTTGTAGGAAGTTCCAGTCCTGAACTATCGAACTGTCAAGTCCCCAGAGAAACAGTTGCCAACACCAGCCAAGGCCAGAACCATCTTCTAGGTAGAGAGAATCATCCCCATCCCAAAGAGACACACGGGGCATCCATGTGACGAGATATTCAGACAGAAGCGGGGCACCAGGATGGGTCAGACAGGTCCGGAGGGCAGAGGAAGTCTGGATCACTGGCAGCTCAGGAACGACATGCACAACAAGTTGTGTTGGAAACATTACAATTTTTTCTCAGCTCCTCTAACACACCAAATCCTCCAGGATCATGTCTTTATGGACCGTGCTTTGTGCACAGGGGTATCGTCATGCTGGAACAGGTTTGGGCCTATTAGGTCCAAAGACATTCAATACAACTGTGTTTAGGGAAGAACCTCGTATGAACTTGATGGTTAGGTGTCCACATACTTTTGGTCATATTGTATGTTATATAAAAGTTAAATGTTCCTGACGAAGGAGTAACGATAATTATTATTATTATTTTAACTATGAATCAAGGTAATACCAAAAAAGCACAACTTTGTGCACTGTATATGTGTTATCTGATGAGAGAAATACATGCAGGCAAAAGACTAAAAGTGATTTTCAACCCAGGTTCTGGACCAGGGTTGAGAACTACTGCAAATATCATGTCTTTATAGAGCTTGCTTTATGCACAGGGGCATTGTCATGCTGGTGCAGATTTGGGCCTATTAGTTCCAGGATGAACAGAAATGATAAAGCTACAGCTACAATCATCAAAGGTATTTTATACAAGTGTATGCTGTTACTTTTTGATGAAGAACCACATATGAACTTGATGGTTAGGCATCCACATACAATTGACAACTGACATTTCTAATAGAGATAAACCAGTCGTTTGGCCAGTGACCACAACTGGTTGGTTTCCGTTGGATTGGCACGATCGGCCGATTAGCCTCAGACATAAACTGATTCTACACTGACTGATGCTACCAAGTGGCGCAACAGAATCGTTTTTTTATGGTGTTACATTATCAAAAATCGTGTGCATTACAAGCCTCTGATCTTCCATTTTCAGCGAATTAGTCTTAAACGCACTTATTACACGCGCATACACAAGTCTCAAAATAAGCGCTAATTAGTTCAAAACTGTGCGTTAGAAGCCCCACGTATCTGCGTTAGAAACCGCATTTGCCAGTGCCCTCATAGGGCAATCCATCTCAGGGCACATACACACACTCACTCTCATGCATTCACACACTATGGGCAATTTGAGAATACCAATTAGCTTAATTTGCATGTCTTTGGACGGCAGGAGGAAACCGGACAACCAGGAGGAAACCCACCAAACACGAGGAGAACATGCAAACTTCATGCTAATTCAGTAGCACATCAATGTTACAGCAGAAATTCTATAGAGAGGCCAAAGAACCTTCAGCATAAATCCTGAATAAGACAATTTCTGAAGTATTACTGACATTTTATTGAGCAGGTGTCTCGAAGCAGAAGTTCTACAGACCCCTGGAGCCTGGAGGTACAAGGCGACGGTGCTAATCGCTGAACCACTGCGCCGCTGCACTCTGAACTATTTACACATTTTCATTCCGTGTGGTAGGAGTGACGATGATTTAAACGTATGCCAAAAAGTTGTTAATAATTTTCTGTGACCCCGCCCTTCCTGGGATTTGGATTAAGGTGCTTGGGCCCGCTCGTCGTTGCTTGCAAACATACTTACTCATTAAACTTTTTTAAAGGTTTAAAATCAGGGTAAAAGTAATATTAAATCAGGATATTTATTTTTAAAAATCGTGATACTTATAGAATCGCAGTTTTAATCGTGGTATCGTGATAATATCGTATTGGGAGGTGACTGGTAGAAAGACTAAAGAGCTAATTAACCTCCATGCCTGTGTAATCACTCGTGAAGGGGTTACTTAAAGGGAAATTCTACGTCACAGCGTCAAAGATAAGCTTCCTCTTTTATAACGTGCTTGGTGGGAACGTGACATAACCGCTTATAAGCGTTTTATTTATTTAGTGGGTTATTTACTCCCTTGGCACGGCCTGTGTGCGTTTGTGTGTGTGTGTGCGTGAGAGAGAGAGAAGGTGAATACAGAGCAGCGTTTCCGCGCTGTACCGCTGGTGTGTTGTGGGCTTGCGCCGGATCGCCACGGCACTTCCGCTCGGCGCGAGGGCGATTACAAACACGCGCGTCCAAGGCGACGGAAGAGGCTCGCGCAGACACAAAGAAAGGTAGAAAAGCAGAATTAAAGCGGGAGGTTGGTTGTGTAGTTTATATAAGGGTGTATTATAGATTTATTTATATGTATATATAACGAACGGGTTTAGTGAGTATGGTTTAGAGAGGGAGGGAGGGAGAGAGAAAGACGGGTCTGTTGTTGTTGGACAGTCGCGTGCTTGAGCACGAGACCCAGACTCAGCGCGCGCTCTCTATTCGACGTGTTTACTTGTTTGTTTATTTGTTGTTTGTTTGTTTGTAGTCGAAAGCTTTTGCTAAGTTTGTTCAAACTCGAGGAGGAAAAGTGAAGCTAATTGTGTGTGTTTGCGTGTGTGCGCGCTCGCGCGGCGTCGCCCAGTCGGTTATTTCGGTTTAATCTGCTAGTTTAAATCGATCACTTTGTATAACTAGCTTTATTTCATAAAGAGAGCAAACCCAGGGGTCCATTATTATTATTATTATTATTATTATTATTATTATCTCGATATTTATGAAATGAATCAACTACTGTTAGATAAGAGGGCTGTTTAAATTCTCTCTCTTCACACACACACACACACACACACACACTCTGTTATCAGAAAGTCTACTCTCACATTGTTCTTTCTGTCTTCCACGACTACTCTCATCCTAGGTTTTGATTTTCTTGTTTTTTACTTTTGGTCCATCAAGGTCGCGAGGATGTCGGATGAGGATTCGCGTGCCGGCTCTAGTTCTTCCTCCTCTTCATCATCATCGTCGTCCTCATCGTTTTCGTCCACGGTCCGTCAGCAGTCGGAGAAAGACACACCGAGCAAGAAGCGAGAGAGCAAGGCCGGCATGAATAAAAACTCCAAACTTCTCTCAACCAGCGCCAAAAGGTCAGTGTGTAGACCTGCCAACCTTTATTCCAGTGTCCTGAGTCCCCTACATTTGTTACGCAGACACCTTCTATCCTAGAGCGACGTACAGCCTTATGCATCTGAGCAGTTGGGGGTTAAGGGTTTTGGTCAAGGGCGCAACAGTGGCAACTTGGTGGTGGTGGGGTTTGAACTTGGGATCTTCTGAACACTTAATCCCACTGAGCTACTGTACCTCTGACCTACATGGGGAAGAGACCGCTACCACTACTCAAGTTCACAACTTACAGTTGTGAGTAGCCAGAGTGCCTCAAATGTTTTATCGTAAAGCAAATATTTTCTCTGTATCTTTTACCAAAATGTTGTTAGTCTGTTCGTCCGCACCAGTTTGGGTGTTTAGGAATTAAAACCAGACCTTCTGCATTGGCAGGCGATAAACCTTCCACTGAGCCACTAATGGCCATTTTAAATTCAGAGAAGAATAAGCTCTGTCCTGAGCTGTAAAGTTAGCATCAGATAATTGAGAAAAAAAATCGATTCGATCGGGTCACCCGGTCACCATGTCCTATATGACGTGTTAGCGGCTGCTGCTTTAAAAATGTGCAGCCACTTTAAAATGTGGAAACTTGCATCTTGACTGTTAGCACATTTTATTCTTGGGTCTGGTTTGGAGGCTTGGTTTCTTACTCACAACGTAGGATGAGGAAGTCTACAGAAAAGACTTATTTCTTGTCTGATCAGACAAGTGACAGCCATGAGTGCTGACGTTTCAGTAGAACGGCCAGGGACATTTCAATACGGATGGTTTGACTTTCGTAGTAGGTGTTCAAGGGAACACGCATTTTAACACGTTCACGAGGATACACGACTGACTCTGGAGAAAACAAAGGTTTTCTGCATAAATTACGAAGCACTTTATTATGAGGGGCGTTTAAGTCCTTGAATTTTCCTTTGATTGGGTAAAGCTGCTTTGGGACCGTGACCATTGTTAAAAGTGCTATACATATTAAATAGAATTGAAATCAAACTGGGACTTATGAGGTTGAAATTTCTTGTGAATAAAGCCATAAAAGTGATTGATATTTGGAGGAGACGGTGATGAGACTCATTAGAACGGTACCAATGTTATAGAGAGAGCCTTTTATCTATAAATGATCCTGACTTGGGGCCACTGCAGTTATTTTATCTGAACATTTAGCAAGTGTAAAGTTGAAAATCGATGAATAACTTGCGCAGGAGACGCATCTGTCTGTAGGAACTGTACACAAACATTCACCAACACCACTTGCACATTAAATGAACTCGACTAAGTTGTTCCCAAATCCCCTAACCCCTCTCCCAGCCGTTTTTATACGTTTGGTCCATGGAAGGAGTTCCTGGGAGGCCTGGTTTTAGAAGTGAAGCAGGCAGTCTGATCATGGCTCTGAAGTACTGAGAGAACCTTTTACCTCTATGGTGGCCAAGCACTAGTGAAACGCTGAGATAAGTACGTTAGTAAAGCAGGGGATTATATAGAGAAATAAAGGGAGTTTTTACTCTCATAACTGTTCTGTTACACTGCACCATCCAAGTCCAGGTGTGACCCGAGCACTCATAAAATCGGCTTTTTGTCAGAGTATTGCATGCATTTTCAACCTTCGATGGTTTTTTTTGAGACCACACATATTTGTCTCACTCCAGTTGTGTTAGCTTAAAGTTGCTAACGATTTGTTTTAACAAAACTTTTTACCACACTTACTCAGGGCTCTTTGTCAGTCAGTCACCGTGGCAACGTTCAACCCCTTATGTAGTCAGACCCCTTCTTTGGAAACTTATTCTGCTCCATCAGTAAAAATAAACACAACATTCGAAGTGTCAAGTGCTCGATCTTAATTTGCGTAATAGCAGCGGATCAGCGGCTAGTCGAATGGTGCGAACAGAATAAAACTTGGGCTGTGTTTTAAGATCACAGGGGGGAGGGGGGTTTCTGGGAAAGTTGCTGGAATAGTAGAGGGAACTTGGACCAGATCTACAGAGGTCAGCTCACAGAGGCCTAAGAAGCAGGGAGGGGTACTTCACCTGATGATGAGCTGGTCATCAAATAAAGATGTATTATTACATGTAGTATCACAGTAGGACAAAGTTGACAATGCTGATGCTGCCTGCTGTACCATTTCCATTTTATATACTGTATATATAGATTTATATCCTTTTAACTTTTGGTTGATGTGTTTGTTTTGCAGGATTCAGAAGGAGCTAGCTGATATCATGTTGGATCCTCCACCAAATTGCAGGTAAGTAACCGATCTAAATCCATCGTCATACTTTGCACCTTTTTCTCTCTCCTAAATGAAACGTGGCGTTCCTTTTAAAGAGTGTTTGACAGATGTCATTTTTATTTATTAAGAGTGTAGACATCAAAGTACCTTTTTTTTTTTTTTTTTTTTTTTGATTGAGCGCTCCATAACGAGCAACAAGTCCTGTGAGAATCATGTGACTTATGAGCAAATTGTTCATATCTGTACTGCAGGAGCATTTAAAAGCGAGTCATCTGCTTTGGAGCTTTTATGGTGTTTTTGATTAAAGAAGCGAGAAAAAAAAAAGCGCAGATTCATTGCTTTTGCTGGATTTGCAAAAATCGCTGAGAGATGCGCGAGAGGAGCCAGGTTCGGTAAGGGTTTCTGGTCTTTATCTGATCTTGGACAGCATGTGAAAGTGGGTCAAATCTGATTTGGTGTCGAGAAAAAAAAATCAGATTTGGTTCATATTGTGTTCAGATTTTAATGTGTGTGTGTGTGTAGTGAGAGTGCATTGTGAAAGGATTACTCTCTGGGAGATGATTGAGAGGAGTGACTGAGATGTTCCTGAAGTCAAGCTTTCCTTCCTCATTTATTTTTATTAATTAATTTATTTATTTTTAGCTTTGCAGCTTTAACTCACCAAAGTCTGGCATATCATCAACTTGGGGATTAGGACAAAGAGCAAACATGTCCCTAGTCTCCAAAATGACTTCCTGTGTATGTCCCCTCCTCTGAATTAACAATAAGTCGAAGGAGCCGTCTAGAAGTGCGCTGGTTTCCTGTTTTCTGGCTTGTTGTTGTCGCTCTTGTGTGTGTGCATCATGCTGAGTACAAATCATTTACACCCAAGCAGACAGAATTTACACTCAATGCTTTATTTGAGCAGTGCTTCAGGGTTTTGCCTCTCTCTGCCCTCTGAGCTTTTTATTTCTCATTATATTAATCTCTGTGCTGAATGTGAATTAGTCTTAAAGGGTTTGGTTGATTGCTGTGAGGTTAATAGAATTCACTGCCTCTTGTTTGAGCTTTTAGACAAAATTTCCAGTTTAACATTAAACTTTCTATCCACACATGAGCAGGATTTGTAGCTGTTTTTGAGTTTGGGCTCAGGTTTTCAGGAGGGAATTGTCCGTATTTTGGCTGACATTGTGGTTTATGTTACATATACCTTATTGCAGTTGGCTACTTAGATTTTTATTTCCTCATACATCTGAGCAGTTTGAGGGTTAATGGGCTTGCTCTAGGCAACTTGGTAGTGCTGAAATTCGATCCTGTGATCTTTCCATCACTAGTCCAATGCCTTAACCACGGAGCCTACCCCTACCCATGTTCTGCTGATGTTACATTTAAAAAAAATAAAATGCTGCCTTGACAAAACACAAACCGTGCATTCTAATATTTCATCTGACCTCCAATTTTTTTGATTCCAGTTTTTGTCGTGGCATCATTCGACAGCTTTATGCGATGTTTCATATTTTTTTCCCTTCCGGAGTTGTTCATTTGTAGCTGAGATCTTGTAGAATTCAACCAGTTTTCTCCAGCACATCCCGATGACTTTTAATGCGGCTTAAGGTCAGGACTGTGCAATCACCAGTTCGTGTGTGAAAATGATTTCCCATGTACCCAAAACCACGCTTTTACAATACGAGTCCGGGAATATGGTCGTGCCATTGGAGAAGTGATAACCTGGTCATTCTGTACACTCATTTTATTGCCACTAGCCTAGACCTGACCAACTGAAGCAACCCCAGATCATAACACCGCCTCCATCGCTTCATGCGCTTCCATTCTCACTCTGACATGCTCAGCGCTCTGGAACAGGGTCAAATCTGAACTCATCACACCACACGACCCTATTCCATCGCTCCAAAGTCCAATCTTTATGCTCTCCAGCAAATTCAGGCAATTTCTGATGTCTCACTAACAAGCGATTTAGTAGCTGTTCAGTCCCGATCCTGTTTTTATGTTTATGTTCAAGTTATGTTTGTATTTAAGTGCTTTAGTTAAAAACATTGCTTTGGATGGTTATGAAGGGGAAAAAAAACAGCTGATCAAGGTTTCAGTATCAGTTTCAGGAAACCAAAAATAGCAGGCGAGTCCTTTTCTAGTTTTCTGTAGTGTTCATGCTATAGTGTGTTGATTGTACACACGCACACTACTGAGTCGCTTATCAGGTCTGATCTCTCACCCTATGCTCTATTCTGGATGAGCTATATTTTGTTCCATTTGAACCTGATAAGAGCACATTTGGCATGAAACTCGAGTGATAATAACGCGCTCGCACACACATTCTTTGCCTCAGCTAGAAGGTTAAGAAGCCGCAGTTTAACACCTAATCAGTTCTCATGTCAAGGTCCAGACTGCAGCAGAAGACGCACAGCTCGAGTCATGTTCACACCGCAGCACTTCTCGCATCAGCAGTTACAGGGACAACATGAGACACGACTGAAATTATAATTTTTTTTTTTTTTTGAGAGAGAGAGAGAGAGACGATGGTCTGTAATTTGTTGCAATAATGGTCTCATAATTGTTAAAAAGAATCTATTAAAAGTAAATGAAAGTAACAGTACTATAAGCTGCAAGAGAAAAAAACACTAAGAATGCATTTTTCTTTTCTCATGATCTTTAAGTAATTCAGGTCAACCCATAGGTCAAAGTGCTCAGGTTACAGTGGTGTTATAGTGTTGAGTACATTTAAAGTAAAGTTTCTTTTACTTTCTCAAAATAATATATAATAAACACACTTTTAGAAAACACCCGCATATCATTTTCAATTACTTTTAAGCACAAAAAGCTTTTGATTAACCATATTTCAAAGTCTAGGATTATCATAGAGGTTTTTTAAATATCTGGTCTGATGTGATGTATCTTAACCATGCACCTAGCCTTTGTTTACTCGTGTTAAAAATGACTTTTGCTTTACACAGGTTTACATATAACGCCTGGCTGAAGAAAAATCCATGTTTAAATTTAAATAAGCAAATACCTAAAAGCCTTTATTATACAATCAAAACATTTCACCCACAACAATCCTTCAACACGCACAGTCGGTAGCTTCTCATTTACTAAACCACGTCAGAAGACGCATCCTGCAGTCGTGGTAAAAACTGTTCCTCTGCTTCAGAAGGGTCGAAATATTTGGCTGCGTCAAGCAAAGAAAACAACTAGGGGGAAACTACTAAAATTGTCAAAAGCCATAACACAGTTTATTAAAACCTTTTGGAAGAAATACAGTCGGGGGAAAAAAAATCATGAATGGAGATAACTTGGCGCTTGGTGAAGTTGCCTCATAAATAGTGTTGGAGAAACCAGAGCTGTTTAATAGTGAAAGTAAGAGAATTTCCATACACGCGTGACGCATGTGTGACGAGAACCCCCCCGCTTTTTTTTTTTTTGGTTTTTTTTTTTTTTTTTTAAATCTTTGACCTCAAATCACTTGCTATGCGTTTATAAGACTGTATTCCAAATCAATCCTTAAAAAAAATGTATATTTGAGTTTTATATTTAAAAGACTTTTAATCATAATTATTTATTTATAAAGAAATTGTAATGTGGACTTTAATATTAATTTAAACTTAAACAATATTGTGACGGTCAACTGAAAATTTAAGATCTCTAAAATTCCTGGAACAAACTCGAAGCAGATTTAAAATTTTTACGTTATGTAAAACTATTTATTTCTTTTCTTGTTTTTTAAAGATTTTATTTTAAAGTTTTGCTGATGGTTTATTTATAAACCTGTACTACTGTGTTATCATATCGCTCATCTGTAGTGCCTTGTAAAGGAATAATAAACCTTTTTTTAGTTTTTCTTTTTCCTCCCTGACTTTTACACCTAGCTGTGTGTATCGGCAGGATGTGTGTAGACAAGATAAAACACTTGTTTTGTTTTGTCATGTAGCCAGCTTCATACAGTTTCACAATCCGCCCTCAAACGTGCCAGTGTTTAAAATGGACGTGCTGGTCGATAGTAAATTCAGCGCCACCGCTTTAGCGCTGGAGACGTTGTCGTCTAGCGTATTTAATCCGTTGAGGCTTTGACTGAGGTATGATGCGTGAACGCATACAGCGTGTGTGGTTTAAACAGTTAGGTCAGAGGCGGCTATTAGCGGGTGAAGTTCATGTTTTTTTTAAACGCCGGTGGTCTCGACCCTGTTTGCACTTCTTCAGGAGCTGCTTTTTGCAAGCTTCACCCTGTGCCTTCTGTCTCTCTCACTCTCTTTATCTCTGCCTTTCTTGTCTTTGATCGTATCCTGTGCACAGTCGTTCACGTCGTTTTGTGGAAATGATCTGTTTCCTGTTCTTGGCTGATAGATTTCTCTTTAATTTTTCCCCATGTTGTGTTAAATTCAGCAGACTGGCTGATTCTTTTTTTTTTTTTTTTTTTTTTTCCCCTGTTTGTTTTTATTTTGTGGTCATGAAAGATTCAGCATCGCAGCCTGTGTAGGTGACTAGTCAGATAACGAAACACAGCAAGGGGCACGGCGTTTTTATTCTTCCCTCATGTGCATTCTTTAATGCGTTACAGCATATCGCAGACTTTATTACCTTAACTTTATTACTCTCAAGACACACGTTTTTATCCTTTTCAGCTCTTTTTACTCTCCTGCTCCGTTCCTCTTGCCTCGCTTTCGAACTTATCTGCTTTTCTCTACTCAGCTTTTGTAATCGGGTTTTATTAGCATTTTCACGTGCGTGCTAATTAATCCACCGAGTAAATCCAGCTGTAGGGCAACACTTGTGCAGTAGAACCATTTAATTGTCCTTTCATAGTCTTGAGCCCTTTTGAGATGGGATTAAATTAATACAAGGTCTTGTGGTCATTTAGGTTTTACAGGATCTTCTCTATTACTGTTTTCATACAGACTTCCTCTGAGAAAATCTTGTCAAACTCGACAGGTAACTGAGCACAGATATGCATTCCAGTTTCCACTGTAACTCCGTAATGTCCACACGAAATATAATTTTTTTTTTATTTTATCCAATGTACACTCATTTTAACATCTTGTCCCTGCTGAAGTTCGATTCGCTTCTGACCGCTCTGGTAAGAGAAACAAACAAACTTGCGGATAGTGTTGAAGTAACCAGATCAGTTTGAAACAAATTAAATAACTAAAAGTGAACATTATTAACGTTCAGGTTGATGAATGTGAACAAGTGTACATTTTACTGCTAAACGTTTTCTATATTGTACAATTATATTTTATTTTATATTTATTATTTGAATAGTATTTTACTGCATATCGTACTCTGTATGGCTGTTAAAATACTGTTTGACTGTTACTGACAAACTTCGAATTTAAAATTTGAATTTCAACAGCAATGACTTCATCCATTCGATTTGTAATGTTGCTAACAGCGAAAGCAGCTCCCGGACGGCCATAATCATACGTTTCAGTGTTTTGAGAGCGAACGAACGTACTGATTCGTCTTGTGCTAAGTGTCCCATCAGTGTCCTCAGTGGGTGGGGCGTCACCTTCACCCTCTCTGTCTCAATCATTCCAGTGATGCAGAGTTTTGTGCAGCACCTTGGCATTTTTTGTTTATTTTTTTATTTTAATGCTTTAGTTCATATTTAGTACAGTTTCACAAACCTTGGAGTTTTTTTTTTGTTTGTTTTAATTATTTGATATTTCATATCAAATAAATGTGGAATTTACCATTTTTCTTTAGGTAGATTATAATATATTTTTTTCCTTAAAGATTGTTCTAACAACTTTAAGTCCATCTTAATTTTTTTTTTTTTTATACTCGATGTGTTTCCAAATTCCACATTTATTTTTATTTTTTTCCACTCGCAATACGTTTTAAAATTGTCGCGGGATCTTTGGTTCTCCCCAAACCTAGATAAAGGCCATTTTGCTTGACCACTCAGACGGAATGTTGCGAACAGATCATACTCAAAATGAAACGTCTGAGTTTGCTTGTACATGTGTCATCAAAGAAAAATATGATTCAATTGACGTATTATTATCGTGCTGTTTTAAATTTTCCGATACACACCAACAACTCCTGGAAGCTTTGCCCAATTTCCGGCCTTTCGCATAGGACTCATGCGGCGTCCTCACTTTTTAAATGAAAAATTGTCGAGTTTGTGAATGGTAAAAAAAAAAAAAAAAAAAAATTCAGACATGTATGACATTAACATAATTTATCTGTATTTATTAAGGGTTTGGATAAAGCGGAGGGTAGTTGTGGAAATGGTTTCTGGTTGATTAGCCGATGTGTGTAGTACAGCAGGAGGTAGGATTTTAAAGACTAGGGCTTTAGTTATTCTCTTTACATTTCCTTATTTTCTGCCTGCATTGCCTTTTATTTTCTTTTATTTTCTTGTTTATTTAATTTCTCTTCCCCTTTTTTCTCCTAGAACTTCTTCCTTAATTCCTTTCTGTTTGTCCTTCTATTCCTTATCTTTGCACCTCTCCCTCTGCTGTTCCTGCATTTTTTTATTTTTTATTTTTTCCCTCCTTTTTCTACCCCTTCCATTCTCGTGTGGATTTTGCCCAATGGGTGTCTGTCACACGTTTGGGATTCTTCACATTCCAGCGCCGCAGGCTGACTCAGGAGGCCGGGACTGAAATTAAAAACAGTGTGCCGCTCTAATTGCCCTGCTTGTGCTCTGTACTGCTGAGCCCAGGGCTGTTTTATAGGCCTTTTCTGTTTTTTACTCCTCCTCTGAGCCGAGCAGCTTGATGGGCTGCTTGTTGTCCAATAAAGCAAGAGAGAAAGTATGTGTGTGTGCCCGCATTACCAACCCCCCTGGGTGCCGTGACCTTTTGCATTGTAACACTACAGTGAGCTAATGTTTATAGATGTCGTCGAAGCAGCAGATGACTGACACTGAAAGACACATGGGTGAAATTTGAGTCAGTGTGGATTTCCCCTTTTTAACACCGATTTCTCTGATTCACTTCTCAGGATCTGTTTATTCTGGCAGGCTTTTGTAACCTTGCCGCTTGAAATTCGACCATATTGCATCAGAAATTCCACCGTAATCAGGCGAGGGGCTGCGTGGAAGCATGTTCAATGTGTTTCGAGCGCCAGAGTCGGTCACGGGTGGATGATTGGCACTCGGGAGTGTTGCACTGCACCTGATGAAGTGTTGCTCATCAAAGAAAACCTACTGGGAAACCTTCTTAAGATTTTTTTTTTTTTTTTTTTTTTTTCCCTCTTGTGAAAGATCTGAGAATATTACGTATACCGATCAGCCATAATATTAAAACCACATGTCTAATATTGGGCAGGTGTCGCCTCTGACCCTTTGAGATCTGAACTAAACTATGATCTCTGAAGGCGTGTCATTGTATCTTTTCGTCATGATGACGTTACCAGCAGATTATCTTAAGTCGTGTAAATTGTGAGCTTGCTATTCCAGATAACACATCCTACAGATGCTCGATCAGATTGAGAGTTGAGGAATTTGGAAGGCAAGCCAACACTCTTTCCTGTTTCTCAAACCATCCCTCTGTAATCTCTGCTGTGTGGCAGGAGGCAATATCCTGTAGAATGAGGTCACGGTCATGTCTCGGACGGGTGTACTTGGTCAGCAACAATGTTTAGGTGGGTGTTTTGTGTCAAAGAAACATCCACATGAATGGCGGGACCCAAAAAAAACATTATCCAGAGCATCCCACTGTCTCTGCCGGCAAAAATATAACTACACATCGTGATTGGTCCCCTTCAATAGCTACAATAACTGTGATTGGTCCCCTTCAATAGCTTTGCATTTCAGGCTTTTTTTTTAAATTTCTTTTTGGTTTTAATGAGTTGTGTGAATGGATTAATAAATTAAATTGAACACCTGATTTATTCTACTTTCATTAAATCCTCAACGAGACAGGTTAAAGTCTGACAGCTCTGAGACAAAAAAAAACGGCTCGTGATTTGGAGGCGCGGTCTCACATAAGTATAATGTGGAACCAAAATGCCAAACAGTTTGCCTTAAAAAAAAAAATAATAAAATAAAATACATTTTACATTGTATATTTGTGTCAAAGGTGTACAAGTCTCACTTTGTCTGACATGCAAACAAATTCGACTCGCGAACATGCTCACGGAACTGAACTTGTTCGCAAGTCAGGGACTCCTTTATTTTGAACTTGGACTAATGTATGTGAATATACATCGGGTTTTCATCTGTTAAATGCAACCGTATGTTTGAGATGCTTTAAACATGAATGTAGCCTAAACAGTTATAGCATAATTTAGTCTTTTGGCTTTTTTTTTTTTTTTGCTTGCTTAAAGAATTGACAGTGCTGTCTAGTATACCCTGCCTGGACCAAAAAAAAAGTCACGGACACACTAAGATTTCATTCAGTCTTCTTGAGCATAGATTACAGCACACAATCTGAGACCAGTTCATGTGTTAAAATAATTACTTATTCTCACAGAACGTGAGTCCTGGAATATGGCCATACCATCAGGAAAGGGAAAACACCATAGATGGGATGACCTGGTTATTCAGTATGTTTAGGTTGTAGGTTGAAGTCTGAATATATACTGTATATTTTTAACCATGCAACTTCAAGTGTAAGTGATGTCCGTTCGAGATATTTTATTTAATGTTTTCCGCAAAGTTGACGGTTCTGCACAATCCTTCCAAGTTTTGATAATGTGTTAAGGATTCTTAACCCATTTCCAGTAATTTAAAATCTCTTTAGTTGTTCTCTTTGCTTAACACAACCTGATAATTGGATTCTTTTGAAATTGTGCCTTTTTTTTTTTTGACCAGTCATGTGTAATATCCTTTTCACTGCTACAGTATGTTATGCATTATTTGTTGCATTTAATTTTCATTTAAGCATGACTTTTAAACAAAGCAGTTTGTATAAATAGAAGGAACACCCAAGAAACCTTTATCATTCATTGAAAAAGCTTTACACTTTATCTTCCTTGCATGGTTTACTTGCGTGTAAGGATCAGATAACTCCTCAAAACCTGACAATTCACTAGCAAATTCTTTCCCCGTTTCTGCTGCAGTGCAGTTCTGCTGTACTACCGACTCCTCCCCGTGTTCACAATCCTATCCTGACTCATGTGCAGGATTAATGTCTGGTCTTTGTGTTTTTTTCTACTGGTTAGCTGTTACTGTTATTAGTGATGTATTTACTGGTATTAGTGGTGTATTTAACATGTTTATGAATTAACAGTGACTGTAAACTTCCTGTATGTTGTAGAACACGTAGGAGACTCGCTCTTTCACACCACATTTGACTATCGGGTTAAGTAAGATCTGTGGTGTTTAACAAATGACCTGATTTGGGCGTTTTTCATCCAGCAGATAAGTTAATAGGAAGTAGCATATGGGGAATGCCGTCCTCCATCTTTACTGTTTCAGTACAGTGGTGGAAGTAACAATCTGACATAATCAAATATATATATTAATTACAATTTTTAGATTGTTCAACTTCCACAAAAAGAAGAGTCTTAATGTCGAGTTATTTGAACAGAGAGGACGATAATGGGTTCATTTAATTGAAGTGAAAACTGTAGTTCCAATAAATAGACAATAATTATTGTAGGTATTTAAATAATGAAGCCCGTATTTAAATGTCTGGATAATGTTCAGAAAGGAAATCATATTTGTTGATGTATTTGGAGTTGAGTTGAAGGGTAGTTTTAGTGGTAGGTTTATTTATTTATCTTGTTCGTTCATTTATTTTGCTTGGTGAAGTCGGGGTAGTTTTATTGTTTTGTCGAGTCCACAGTTGATTTTATATTTTAATTCACTTTAGTTCAGGGGTAGTTTTCTCTATTTAGTTGAGTTGATGGCTGGTGGTATTGGTTTAATAAAGTGGAGCTTTTGGTTTGTTAAGCAGCGGTGGTCCCATGTAGTTATGCTCATCAGGTTTTATTTTATTTATTTAGGCTGAATTATGTTGAAAGTTTGCATAATGTTTTCTTTTTTGTTAAATAGCTCAGACATAAGCTCTATTTATAATACTTCAGGACATCATGTATTAGAGCCTGTCCTTGTTTGGACTAGCCTAGTCTGCTGCCTTATTTGTTTCCCCTTAAATTGATTTTAGTTTTCAGGCCTGGATTCTGTTCATAATCTGACCTATTTTTAATAATAATTGCTGTTGAATTACAAAACTAAATGTGAGCAGTGTGTTCAGCAATAGATAAGTGCGTGTTAAAACAGTTCATACATAAATCTCACTCTTGCTGTTTTAGACCGCCCTGTGCTCATCCCATCTCTTATTTAGCATGTTTTGTTTTTTTCTTTCCACTTTATTGTAGAAGACTGCAAGGGTATTAATTTAATAAACCTCTGGTTTGCTCATTATTGATCTACATGTTCATTTTTTGTAATGGTGCATTTCTTTAAGCTATCTATTGTTTGTTTCTTTGTAGCTTTGTTGTGCTCATGTAATCAGTGAGATAAACAGGCAGTGATATAATCTGTGTGAGAGCTTTGTGGGCAAAAACATGCTATTGCTCAGCTGAAGCATCAGTTTTGTTCATGAGCAGAAACCTCAGGCTGCACTTACCCCGAGAAATGAGTAATTTCTTTTACTTCACTATTTGCACTTGACCTGGCCTGCTGTTTTATTAATATCTGAGAAGTTATTTTTGTAGCATGAAGTGAGGGTTTTGCTTGGCTCATTTCACACACCTCGGTGTCGTCACAGCGCTGAGATTTTTTTTTTTTTCCTTTTGTTTATGTTATTACTTTTCACTCAGTCTTGGATGACTCGTGTATGAACCTTGTCTGGAGCACTGCTTGCAACTGATTTTATTTCTCTGTAACTGTATTAAAAAAAAGTACTTCGATGGCAACGTATCATCTTTATTTATTTATTTATTTATTTTTTCAATCAGATTTCAACATGAACATCACTCAGTATCAGCTCTTGTCCATTTTCAAAAGTTAAGTCACAGAAAACTCAAAGTGAAAATGTTTAGGATCTCTTATGTTTTTGGCTTTGAAGGGGGGCGGCCTTCTTTCATGTGCTGCATCTCATGTGTTTGACTTCTGATTGACCAGCATAGGTTTATGGTGAGGGTGATTTTATCTTTGTGCCTTTTTTTTCTCTCTCTCTTAAAGATCGTAAGAGGAACTCTCATTTTTAAAAGATGCCTGCATACATGTGAGCAAGGCCTTAGACAGCATTTTTCTTTTTTTTTTTTTTGCCCCTGACGCATGCAAAGGAAACATCTGTTGCATGCACTTGCTGTGTCGCTATTTTAATTATCATCATCATGGACCTGTGGTAATTATGTACCTCGTGTATTCATGTGGTTAGCTACCTTTTGTGTCCTCTCAGGGTAGTTTTAGTTAAAGATGTTCACACTTGGTGCCACACGCCTCTTACTGCTCATTACAATGGCTACACACAAACACTGATGTGTTTGTGTGTAGCGCTTCTTGAAGAGAGAAGAAACTTTTTTTTTTTTTGGTGTCAACTTTCCATTTCTTGATACCAAGTAGAGAGAGGTGTGTGTGGTTTAAGTGATTACGCAGTTTAATAGATGCTTTGTTCGAATCACTGAGTCAGTGTTCAGTTCTGAATATATTCGACTTGCAACTTTTGAACTATTCTGGTAAACGGTCATATTTAAAAACTTTTAAAACTGTTGACGTCCTCTCCGTTTATGGTTAATTGGTGAAATACCGCCACCTACTGGACTGGAGTATTGATTGGGCGGCTGGTAGGCAAAAGATTTTGCAGCATATCATGTCCTATTTGCACGTGATTGTGTGCCACATTCACACTGGATAAGCGCAGTCTGCGATTTTTACTCCAATTTACTAACTTTAAAAAAGTATATATTAAAAAAATAAACATTCCTGATTTATTGGTCTATCTATGATATAAACAGAAGTGTACCTTAACGCATGCTGCTACACACGTCATCAATCTTCATGCTTTCACTTTCTGATGGTTTTCAGCTTTCTCTTTCTGCACATTGTATTGTTGTACTGTGTGTGTAGTGATATAATGCAGCACCCAAAAGCGCTTCAACGCAGCCTCCATTCTTTACGGAAGATGGATAATGAAAAGGCAGAAGAAAAAGGAAAAAATCGCAACTGGCGCAAATCGATATATCCCACTTATGATTCACAAGTTAAACACGTAATTTAACTATTTGTTAAATGCTTTCGATTAGCTAAACATCTGGACTACAACTCTATGCTGTAACACGAACAACCTGCCTCAGGGGTGTTATAATTTCAAGGCTTTGTATTTGTCTGAAAGTTTTAAATTTCTTTTCCTTTTACTCAAAAGTTTCAAATATTCAGCAAATAATTTTTTCCCCTTCCTTTTTTTCTTCTTACTCAATTTGTGCTGAATACATTTTGGGTTCTTTTCAAACTAAACTTCCACCTATTGATTTATACAGGTGTCGCGTATGGTTTTTTTTTTTTTCCCAAATGCAGAAACATTTGACACCAGGACAGAAACATGTCATTTGGGCGATCATACGACACCCACTCAGACAGGAAGGCTATTCAGACGTAAATGTTTTGCAAATCCTGGGGCGTTACCCTCTCGCAGGTTGATAATGATGCAGCTATTCATTTAAGGAATGAAGAGTATAAAATGTGACACAATTTCACTTCACAGAAGACGTGGAAACGCACTTCACTTCACTTGCGGTGAAAGTACTGAAAGCCTTTTTTAAATTATTTTTTATTTTATTTTTAAGAAAGGTGTATCGACCAAGTCTAAGATCAGCTTCATCATGAGTAAGTTTGTAAGGTATTTTTTTTGTAAGGTTACTTATTTAATGTCTTGACCATAGTAATATGTTCTAGGTGAATAACATTTTAGCAGAAGCGTTTATCTCTGAGCGGTTGAGGGTGAAGAGGCCTTGCTCAGCGGGTTTGGTTGTGCTGGTGTTTGAACCTGTAATGTTCCGGTCAGTGGTTCAATATCATAACCACTGAGCCTCATGTATTATATAAACAAGTGTATGCTGAACTGAAAGTAGTGGTGCATTGGTGCACTATAATTCCTCCGCAAAATGCTGAAAACAGCTTGTTACTTGTCCGTGATTTATTTTATTTTTTTGTGTGTGTATTTCAGTGCAGCATGGCAGTTTTTCCCCAAAGTGATCCAGAGCATTTTTTTTTTTTTTTGCACGTCTGCTTTACAAACCACATTATAGTCTAAGGAGTAATGCATTGTCTTCAGGGTCAATTTTGAGTTTTCCTCACCCCTTCAATGTGCCCTCTGATTGTTCAGTCAGACAAAAAAAAATAGAAATAGTCAGGAGCAAAGCGGTTTAGCAAGCGGATTCTTAAAAAAAAAACTTTTTCCAGGAGGTTGTTTGGCTCAACTTTCTTGTCTGTTATAGCCTTGTACTGTTGCTCATATGAGGACTGCTGGGTATAATTCTTTTGCCAAACTTCTTAATAAAATTTACAGGTATCAGCTATGGATGCAGAGAAACAGAGTAGAAGTTGCAATGAACACCTGGGTTTCGGGAGGTTAAAGTTTTTTGTTTCTTTAGAAAAGTAATAGTATACCTATTTCCAATGGGGGAGGTCTGAGGGCATCCCTACTAATTAAACATCTTAAACATTATAGCCATATTGATTTAACGTGCTTTAATTTAATTATATCGATAAGATTTGTTTTTGCAAAATTTTATTTGCAGCAGTATAAAAAAAAAAAAAAAAGTTCTTATGAGTCTTACTTTTAGGGGGTTGTTTTTGGCAGTATTACCTGTCTTGAGGTGAGAGTACAGCCGGGGATGGGTGTGAATAGTTTTGGGTGTGTCTGAGGTGGATGATTTAGAGGGTGTGAATAGGTCTACATATTAATGAGAGGAAATGCAAATTTCTCCCCGTCTTGTTTCTAAGCAAAAAGAACATTTATGGATGGTATGTATGTATATATAATTTTTTAAAAAGTTTTTAGCTCTGTGATCTTTCAGTTTTCATGTATAAGCAAAACTTTGCACAATTTTATCAAATGCTCTTAAAAATGTAGGTCACACCAACATTCTTTCTTCCCCCCCCACACACACATTTAAACTTGCACATCAGTGTACTCTAATCCAATTTAGTTTATAAAAACCTTTTTAATATAAACAATACAATGATTTGATTATTTACCTGTTTTTCATATTATGGCAGGGGTTTAATATTAAGTAGCATAAGGATTAAAATGTAAAAATCAGTTCATGACAACTCTTGGAAAACTCTACAGTTAAGCAGAAATGCTATTTGATATAATTGTTACCTTACAGTTATAAACTATAACGTTGCTTACATTTTTTTCATTTCACAAATGCTTTCCAGATCAGTCTCAAACAGGTTTGCCCACGCTTCAGGCAGAATCAAGCATTGCAACATTTCTTTTTTTTTTTTTTTTTTTTCCAACTGTGAAGCCATGGCAATCATCATCTTCTTCTAACTCCAGGACTGTTCTCATACAATGAACTTTGCCACCACTAACGCGGACTTCCTAGTGTCTAAAAATTCCCCACAGCAGTTTAACACCAGGTTTACGCCGCCAGATTTATTGTGACGTTAAACAACATGCCATAAAATCCTAACACGACTCCTGCAGGTTTATATAATGGGCGACTTCCCCGCTATTCAGTAACACGAGCTATTTATTTTTCCTTTTTAGACAAGTTTGATCAGCTTTAGAGGTTAGGTAGACATTATTTCGACTGAATAAAAGACTGTAATGGACAAGGTGAGAGAAAAAACTACAGTGATAGAACTATTCCAAATCTTCCAAGTAGTGATGGGTTGGAATATTGTCACTCTAAATCCATTATCGCTTTTTATTAAATAAAATAAATATTTAATTTGTACTGCATTTTCTGCATTTGTGGTGGCAAAATGTTTTTTGACCTTTCATAATCCTACAAGTGACGCACTCTAAACTATACACACGCTGAAAGGCAGCACAGCATGTGTTACGAGCAAATTATTTGCAAAATTTGTTAAATTCAGTATTATATAATGTTGAATTAGAATATTTCTAAAATCGGAACATTTATTGACTTGCAATACAAATCACATCAATACGTACGTATTGCGATATGGTCAAATTGGGTGGTCTCTGAAGATTCACACAGTACCAGTCAAAAGTTTGGACGCAACTTTTGATTAATTGTCTACATTTTAGAACAATACTGAATAACTGGACATATGTAAATAAAATAACAGTAGTCTTCAGTTGTTATTTTAAGACAGCCTTTTTGGATTAGTACTTGCAAGAACAGTGTTGTCAAGTGCATTTGCAAAACTTATCAAGCACCCTGATGAAACTGTCTCTCGTGAAGACGTTCACAGGACAGCAAGACCAAAACCATGGCTCTGCTGCAGAGAGGTTAATTTAGAGTTACCCGTTACCTCAGAAATCACCAATTAACAACCAGCACCTCAGACTAGAGCTGTTATGAAGGATTTACTAGAGCATAAGTAGCAGATACATCTCTATCAACTGTTCAAAGAAGACTAATATGCAATCGCCTTCAGCATTGTTTTATAATGTATAAATAAATTAAAATCAGTTAGAACGGATTCTCCATCATGGAATTAGATGAAATTAAACGTAAAAGAATAATTCTTATCTTTGTAGAGTCTGTTAATGTATGCTTGCATTTTTCTTTTAAACTTCAAGTATGTTTCTGTCTTGGATGTTATGATGAGTCTGAGTCACATGGCTAAATACAGCCTTTTACACTGACTGTAGGATGTTTATAAAAAAAACAATCTTTTCTTTGTTCGATTTTTGTTTTTTGTAAAAATTATTTATTTCTACATAGTAAACTTTTAATGTTTAACAGCAAGATATTTATAGTAGTTATTTGAGGTAGTATTTAAACTGAATCTGGGTTTTTTTTTTTTTTTTTTTTTTTTTTTTTATATATATATATACTGTGTGTATGTATGTGTGTGTGTGTGTGTGTGTGTGTGTGTATATATATATATATATATATATATATATATATATATATATATATATATATATATATATATATATATATATATATATATATATATAAAAATAAAAAAGTGTCCGTATTACCACCAAATCACATTGGGTGCCTCTTAAATTATTTATACAAATGATTTTACACCCCAGTCCCTTTTCCATCATCTATAATAACCGATTTGATTCTTTCCTCGGTTCATCGCAGTTTTCAGCTTCTTAAACTTACTCATCTGTCTGAATTACCTGATTCTGACACATCTATTAGGTATGCTGTTTACTCTCTGTGGAAACTCGACCTCATCTTTCTTCCTTTTCCGATCAAAGTCTTAAATACTTGCATCAAACATCACTTGATGTCAAAACGTCTAATTTTCCCTGTTTGTGTTTTTAGTGCCGGCCCCAAAGGAGACAACATCTACGAGTGGAGGTCCACCATCCTGGGTCCTCCAGGCTCCGTGTACGAGGGGGGAGTCTTCTTCCTCGACATCGCCTTCACTCCAGACTACCCCTTTAAACCGCCCAAGGTGAGACACTTCCCAGGTTCTCACAAGATGCTAATTTTCTCCACTAGAACACAATGAGAGTTCTCACTGTGTGGTCGTTTTTTTTTTTTTGTTTTTTTTTTTGCTTTGAAGTGCTTGTCTATTGTGCATCATTCTGCCAAACCATTACCAAAATTCTATGAGGGGTTGCTGATGTTTTGAACAGATAAACATGCAGGAAACTGATTAAATCTGCAGTAGTACAGAAAATGTAGACTTTGTGTGTACAGTTTTCCATTGCGGTTCTAGAGCAAAAAGATTATTCGCCACAAAGTAAAAGAAAAATGGGATTGTTTAATAAAGTGCCCATTTTCTTCCCATTGTTGTTACGACCAGGACTGGGTCAGGTCGGGGGTGGGAACGGTGGAAAAAGTGATAAAAAAAAAAATGAAAGGACGTGAAATTAGTAGTGCGTTAGCTTTGTATTTATTTAAACGGTGAACTTGCTGGCTTCCAAAGCTTACAACCACTTTTGAAAAATTTATCATACACCGGTTATATCTTAGTAACAACTGAACGATAAACACAAAGAAGCAAAGGCACGGTCCAGGGCAGTGTAGACAGAAGGGGCTTAAGTAGCCCTTCAACCATTTACAATGCAGGAAGTCTGATTGACAAGGCTAGAGCAATTGATCGTCCGTTAGATCATTTGGAGGGTGAAGGACAGCAATGCACGCAAGACACAGAATACAGACACACATGCGCATCATAACATTGTGATACAGAAAACAGATCATGAAAACATTAATCTCTGACTAAGATTAAGATTAATACGTGATTGTGCCGAAGTATTATTAACCTAGTGTTTAAACTGCGCCGCGCTGTCTGTGATGACCGCATGGTGTAAAGCTGCACTGAAGATCGGATCAGAAGGACGAAAATACCAGTGCTGCCACATCCATGAGGTCACTGAATGTTTTAGTGCTGATGATAAGCCTATTGTGGTGCTTTATAGACCGGAGCATGTTTGCATTGGTGTAGCGTTCTGGCATTCCTCACACTTTCCAATCTTCCTCCTTACTGGTAATAAACTATAATGCTTGTAGAGCTTGCGGAAAATTGTTGGACTGATGCCCGTTGAGTAACATGTCTTTTTGAGGACATTTAATCTTTGTGTTTAGATCTTCAATCTTACTGCTCTATTGTGATCAAATGATCTCTCTCTCTCTTTCTCTCTCTTTCACACTGCATTCTGTGTTGCTATTAGCTTCACAAAACAGTTTACGGTGCTATTTCCTTCCTCTAAAATGACTCCATGATGACAAAAACAAACAGTTTATTTTTTGTTAACGCTGTAATTAGAGTGCAGAGCTGTGCCGTTCAGATGTTCATTTAGACCTAAGAATAACAAAAGGGAAATGCATGTTAAATGACTGGTTTTTAGTTTGGCACACAAATATCTGTCACTAAAAGGAGTCCCAGACATCTGAAGAGGTTGCACGACTACAGATTTTTGCCAGCTGAGTAGAAAACTAATAAAATAGTCTAATAGAAAAAATATCTTAAGTCATCTTCAGTTAACAGTTGCCTGCAGGGTGGTAGTAGGGACGGAAGATCTCCAGGTACCACGATACTTAAGTCCCGATTCAATTTGTAGCACAATATTTATGAATATCTTGTTAAATTCTTTGTTTCTGATTTTTCTTACAATTCTTAAGACACTTGGCAAATAAGTTTCTCATACCACCTGTGTGAGTACAGTGGACCTTCGGATTGTGAGTATTGTGGTTTGCGAGTGTTCAAGACGAGCAAAGATTTTTAATTAATTTTGACGAGTACCGAGTCTCATGTATCACGCATGCGCTTCTTGTTTTGACGCAGAGCGTCACATGATCACAACTGAGCCAACGGTTTTTCTCTCTTGTGCTGCGGAACAGCAACAATTTACCATCTCAAATGCAAACATTTTCTTAAAAACACTTAAAACACAAGGTTCAGTGAAAATGAAAATTAAACCTCTGTGTTTCTTCTATGTCAGACTTGGCCAATTTTGGAGCTGGTTTTGTGCACAGTGGCATCGTCATGCTGGAACATGTCAGCTCCTCAAATTTGTTTAACAATGATTTAATGGGAAATGCCCATAGCCAGATGTCCACATACTTTTGGCCATATAAGCTTGCTGTTAATGTTGAGCATTTTCAGCCATGTGACCAAAGATTTTAATCTTTTACTATTCTTGGATTAAAAAAAAAAAAAACAATTGCTAGGTAACGAGCGCATGGCTGAGATGATCCTTACTTAAAAGTTGTCCTTAAATGGGAGTTAATGCGAGCTATTTCATCAGGTTTGGTTTTAAACATAAGCTACCATGCTTGTTATTTCTCCAGGCTTTCTGAAGGACTTTTTGACCCTCATTTTTGGCAAATTTGACTGTTCAGGGACTGGACAGAAAAAACATCAGTTTCAGAGGAATTTATTTTCAATTAAGCTGCATAGTGAGCTGTGATTTCATTCAATTATTAAAAAAAAAATCTTAATTAAGGGATGAACTAGTGAGAAACAAGTGCAGATGATCAAGCTGGTGATTGGAACATCAAGAGGGGAAATGAGGTAAAAATTGACGAACAACTAATTTTAATTTGGTTCCCCAGGCACTTGGCAGCCCGTCACAAAAAACATTTGTTCGCATTTCTTTTGTTTAATCTACATTTCATTGAAGAAATGAAGGGGCTCATCATTGATTATATTGTATTTGTTGATTATCGCTGAGCCTAACATATGAAGAATTTGTAACAAATAAATATATATATTTTTTTCTTATATATGAAAATAATAAACAAAATATTACACACATCCACAAAACTGACCCCTTATATTTTTCATTTTTTAGCTTTTAAACAGTCAGACTTTATATTTTATTATTATTGTAAAATGCAGTCCTGAGGAACAGTTCTCAAAGCTTCCTGAAGGCCTTATCTCAGATTTTCACTCTAGTCCCTGAACCTGAGCAGTTTCCAGGGAATATAACTATAGGTGCAGATGGTTACATGATCAGGCCGATGAGAAGTAAACTGGTCAGTGGTTGGAACAGACGAGAAGGGATGACCACTTTAGCAGTGAAACTTTTTTTTTCCCCCGTCGATTTTATTTATTTATTTTTTCCACAAGAGGGGTGCTTAAGACTTTTGCACAGTACTACACATAGTACATCCACTAGAGAAAGAAGGATTCTTCTGGCATAAAAGCTTTAGCCAGGAAATAAGTTGCTTTTTGGAAAATTAGAGACAATGTCTTTTTAAAACTGCAATTTTCTGCTGTTGTAAACCACTTGTCATCACGGGTTTAACTTTAACCATTTCCTCCCCCCGCACATAAACAATGGCACAGAGTCTTCGCAACCATGGCAACCTTATAGCTGATGTTCAGTGTAGTTCATCATTTTCTGCCCCATCTAGAGTTTGAACGTCTAAATTCACTGTGATGTTTTTCTCAATACTTTGAAGACTTGGTGTAATCATGACATGCTAAGTACAAATGTTCTGTATGGGGAGGCAAAAAAAACCTTGTATTTGAACCCCAATGTTGTCACCCAGAATGTGCAGGGGAAACTGGGATGGTTTAAAATATTTCTCACACACTTCCTTTTACAATGAACCATGATTGTGTGAGAAGCTTGTAAAAACTTTTAAATATTTTTTTATTTTCATATCACTTCACCGTGTGTGTAGAATTTGCTCTGTGCTGTCTGAAATATTACTAATAAAGTATGTTCCACCTGCATTTCATTACTCTAGGTCTCCTCACATACAGCTGGGATTAATGATTTAATAACGTCTTCAAAAAATGATTTGAATGGAAAAGATATCTGGGTGTAAAAACCCTAGCGTGCTAACCCCTGGCGTGTGTCCGTTTTCCTCCCAGGTGACGTTTCGTACCAGAATCTACCACTGCAACATTAACAGTCAGGGAGTGATCTGCCTGGACATCCTGAAGGACAACTGGAGCCCGGCGCTAACCATCTCCAAGGTGCTGCTCTCCATCTGCTCTCTCCTCACAGACTGCAACCCTGGTGAGATACTTGATGCTAACAGTTTAATTAATCTCTTAAAAAAAGAAATGGAGAAGTCAGCATAAGAGAGTGAAATGCATGTTGCATCATTTGTAAATATGGGTTTGTTTTAAAGAGGGTGCGAACACGATGATGTAATCCAAATACCACATGGTTAAATGAAGTCTGAGTGGCCTCCTGATTGCAACTGAAACCTTTTATCTGTTCCCCCTGTGCAAACCTGCTCTGAGGAGATCCATAGACTCGAGTCAGTAGGTTTGGTTTCAGTTAGCATGGATCAGAGTTGTGTGTTTGTTTGTTTTTTTTTGTTTTTTTTGCAATCCTGCACAAACTGCTAACAAATTATTCTTACAAGGTGTGCCTCGTGTAATTTAATTGCACGCTTATAAGTGTGTTTTAAGAAATGTACAGTACTGTCCGTTGAATTTTGGAATGAAAACTTTTTTTTTTTTTTTTTTTAAACAGTGACATATTTTTCTTTTTCTTTTTTTTTTTTATCAACTAAATTTAATTTTTTTACATTTCAGTATTTTTAATTTTTTTTAAAATAAGGCCATTTTCTATCAAAATTTTAAAGTCTTCTCTCTTTCTGTGGGCCAATCGCGATTAAACAAAGCCTGTATGTTGCCTCAAGCTCGGCCAAATACACATGTGAAAACCACATAAAAATTTATCTAGTAGTTTTTACGTGATGCGTGCACAAACAGACAAAAGTTCAAAAAACATTGTTCTATTACTCATCGTACATCAGCACAAAAAAAACCTCAAATATTTTCAATGTACACACAGACGCACACCAACTTTATAGTTTTATTAAATTCATAGATTATTATAATATTTAAGTTATTATTTTTCAAAGAATTAAGTACCAATAATAACACTTTGACCGAAAACCTAGAAACACAGTTCTCGTACTTGGTGAGCTTTTGCTTTACAAGCACTTGCTACTTATAGTAGTCCAGGTGTGTGTGGATCAATCAAGTGTTTGATCTTTACTAACCATAACCACCCTTTTACATTATCATCCTGAAATATTGAATCAGGAAGCAGCATGATTAGTTTAACCAGTAAGGTTTCCTCTGTACGTTCTGCATGTTGGTTCTTTGGATAGGAACAGCTTTTGCGCTTGTACAGAGCAGGAGGTGTGAAGGGGAGTTCTTAAGGGCCAGGGTTGAGAACATCTTGGTCTTTTTTTTTTTCTTCTTTAAAGTGGCTTAGAGGTAAAACAGAATCCAGTCACACAGCTGAATAGTTGATGATAATGATGATGGATCTTGCTCGTTTGTTCTCCGGTGGTCCCGGGATTTTAAACTTGTAACCTTTTAACCGTCATCCGCACAGAACAGTGACGGCTCGCGCAACCGCAGGGCCTTAATGAACTGCAAAGCCAAACCTATTGACCCTTTCTGACTTAAACTCCAGGAATTTCCTCGACTCTTCTCTCACGTGGTCTTGGGCCGAAGTTGCAGCGTTGCCGTACGCTGGGGCTCGAGCCGTTATAAGACCTAGAATATAGCAGAGTGTCATCGCTCTGGCAGTTACAGGTGTGAGCATTTATCCAGCTGTTTAATGCTCATGTATGCTGCTGCAGACATTTCCCTTGGTTTAACATATTACGAAGAGTTTCCATTTAAAGCAGGGTGTGGTTTGAGACACAGCCCATGGATGCATTTAATCATCACACCCTTTTAAGATTCAACCATGTTTTTCAGTTTGTGTTTGTTTGTTGTTTACTTCATTTATTCATTCCTAAACCAAGCCTGTGCTTCCTCTCCTAAAGCCGACCCTCTGGTGGGAAGCATCGCCACTCAGTACACAAACAACAGACCGGAGCACGACAGGATAGCCAAACAGTGGACCAAGCGCTACGCCACATAATCTCACACCTCACCAGGGAAGAAGAGTGCTACTGACGACGATGATGATGAAGATGGAGGGACGGCTCTGGGGAGAAGGGTGTGTAATATAGAGGAGAGGAGAGTGGGAGGGCACGAGGGTGGTTTAGGGTGGGAGGGGAGATGGGTTCAGCTGTAGGATAGAGTGTACAAGGAGTGTTTTATGGTGGAGTTAAAGTCTTATTTCCTGTTTGTCATTTAACATGATCCCTTTCTTCTTCTCCTCCCCCTCATTTTTACCTGTGTAGAATTCTACTTTGGCAATAAATGGATCTTAACATGTCTTCCTTTTTATTTTTGTTTGTCCCCCCCCACCCCCCCTCAGTTCTTGTAAATTGATTTTAGTTAGGACTTTAGAAGAGGGCCATGATGATCAATCCTGATTTTTGCGTGTAGAAAAAAAAAAGAAGAAAAAATCTGACATCTGGTACAACGTCTGGTCTTGACTGTACAATGTCTCCCCCCCCCTGCATATTAAAGTTCCATTCGACATACAATCTGTGTCTGTTTGCATCAGTGATGATTAACCAGATGAGCCACAAACGCACTCGTATAATGACGACGTGCCTGTATTTCTCTAGTTGAGTAACAGAGTTGTGATGGTTTCACCCACAAGAGTCCTGTATTATTTTTTGCTATATTCTTAAGATTGTATATATTACATACATCAGGCTGAATGGCTGTCAGTGCAAAGGCTGTGAAGCACTCACAGGGACTCCAGGATTATTTTTGTTCATCACAATGATTTTTTTTTTTTTTTTTTCTTTCTTTCTTTTTATAGTTCGTGTATGTGCATCAATATAGTTTGCATTGTTATTTTTCTTTTCATGTTAACTGATGCACACTGCTTACTATCAGTCAGTCAATTAGGGGCACCATGCAACATTTTCATTGTTGACCCTGTGGGTGTGCACTCCTACGTGCTCGCTTTACTTCGACGGCTAGACTCATTCTTAAAAATATGCTTCTAGGTTATGTGGATTTTATGAATTTATTTTTTTAAATATCTTCATCTTTCTTACTATTAAGTAATACAAATTAATGAATTGTCCATGTTTTTAATTTTTTTAAATAAAAGTACTATGCCAGAAATGATAATTTACCAATTTTTTAATAATCCACAGTTTTGTATGTATACATACAATGCAAGAGACTTTTTTTTTTTTTTTTTTTTTTTTTTCTTTTTCTTTAAAGGTTCATCGGAGTCTAGTAAAAAAAATATTTTTTTTTAAAATGTTTTATTTTATTAATGCTCTGTATTGATTTAGAGGTGCTTTTTAACATCTTAAATTTTACTTCTATATAAATGCAGTTTGGCTGGGTCCATAAGCTTATATGAAGGGGAAAAAATATATACAAATGTTTAAATTTCTGTTTTTATTTTAGCACCAAGATTGCGTCAAATCGAACACCAGAAGATGGAATAGAATCTGATCCAATGCGACCCAATTTTTTTTCTCTTTTTTTTTATTTTTTTATTTATTTTTTATTTTTTTTTAAGGGGTCATCTGATCCAAAGTGAGAACTGCAGCCTTACACCTTCAGGATTGAGGGTTTGAATCCTGCCTTCGGGTCTGTAAACGTGTTCAGTTTTGTATGTTCTACCTGTGCTTGATTGGTTTCCTCCCACAGTCTAAAGACGTGCAAATTAGGCTAATTGGCGTTTCCACATTGCCTGCAATGTGTGTGTGCGCGCATGCATGCACGTGTGCTCTGTGATGGATTGGATTGGCACCCTGTACATGGTATGCCCTGAGAGTCCCTTTGGATACACTCCAGGCCACTTTTGACCCTGTACAGAATAAGTGGTGTACAGAACGAGTGAGAAACGGTGATCTAAAGTCAGTAGTCTGTCAAAGTCAGGCCAGAGCATTAGTTCCTCCAGCTCTCGGAGATCGAGGAAGAAAAGCAAGACTGGTGATTGAATGAACGTCCATACAGCTAAGTCACTGGCAATCTTTGAATGATGACTTAAGACGTATCTGTTTCTTCAGTACTTTGGTTGTAAATTGTATTTAATTTTTATACATTTGTCTTTAATGGACTTTCCATTTCCATATGTATCAGAGGTAGCACAAGTACACAAACTCAATACTGAAGTACAAGTACTTGTCCAAAAAATGTACTCCACTACAAGTAAAAGTAACACTTCAATAAATTTTGAGTTGAAGTACCAAATATGTGCTTTAAAATGTACTTTAGGTACAAAAGTACTAATACTTCACAGATTCTTCTAGTTACTGAAACAATTGAATTAGATTTTTTTTTTTTTTTTTTTTTTAACCAGAATAAAAGTACAAAAAATTTAGTTCATGAAACCTTGTCGGCATTACAAGAGAAAATGTTTTAAGCCAATTTATTTCAAATTTTAAAGACGAGAACAGAAAGGATGAAACACTGCATAAGTTTTTAGAGAAATGTACATCATAGCTAGATACTTTCAGCAGTGGCGAGTTTTATGGAAAAAGATTTGTCCAAGTTACAATGATTGCGAGGAGCTGCTCTGCTGCGCAAAGGAGCTGTGGCTTTTCATATACTAAAAATAAATCGTTCATTAACTTAAAGGTTTCAGCTTCTAATTGTTTCATGTCCTTTATTTGAGTGATGACATACAACATATTTATATCTTACAGTACAGTATTATGTAGCATTTTTATAGGCATCAAAATAAAAAAAAGACTTGAATCAAACAGTGAATCAAAAATATATAAATATATAAAAAAAAAAAAATGAAATAAAAGTAGGACTTAGAAATGTTCAATATCAACCTGGATCTTGTGCGTTGTCAGTTCGTTTAATTAAATCTGCCCTGATTTAAGTGTGAGATGTTTTGAGATTTGAGAATCACTGCTTTGAATAATAAAACAGTTATCGCCGGTCATTCCCTTAAGATTACAGTTATTACATTACATACAAGTGCCAGGGCATAAAGTTGTGCAAAACCATGATGAATATACAAATCTCTACACAAAACTCTCTCGCCTTCACGACTAGAGCAGCTCAGGAAACAAAATACTACTTTCTTGTGCTACAAAATAAAAAATCTCTTTTACGCTACCCTGCAAAGTGTAATCTCAATGAAGCTTGGCTAAAGGTCTGGTTTCATTTTAAATGTAATTGGAAGATCTGTTTCACATATTGAAATATTTAAAAGCACTTTGTAGGCCACGTTGTATTGTATTGTATAGATGCCCGGTTGTTTAAACAGCTTATTTTACTATTGTGGAAGCACTACAGAATTAATTCCACATCCGTATATATTTTCTTTTTTGTTCTGACGTACAGTAAGCTTTAAAACACGCACGCTGCTATTATTAGCCACTTTTACTCAAAGCTAAACCACCGTATCATATGCTAATGATTACTGGAAATCCAGATGTGCTCGGCTGATCGTCTTGGTGTGGCAGTGAGGCTGCAGGTGCTCGAGCTCAGATGTCGTTGGAGGGAGTCCCCTTGCTCTTGCGGCCGGGCAGGGGGAAAGCCGACTTGCTTTGAGGCTGTGTGAGACGGCTGGTGAGAGTGGTAAAGGGCTCGATGAGCGAGCCGCGCTCGGCCACGCTCACCTCCCACAGTTTCACTTTCTCAGCCCGAGCCCACTGCTGAGCCACTTCCTGCTCCACTTGACGCTGCTCGAGCAGGTCCGCCTTGTTACCCAGGACGATCACCATCACCTGGTCATGCAGAGAAAACAAGCTGAAGGTCAATCATTACATTTTGTATTAATTACAGAACTTATCTCTTAGCTTGTGCATTCTTTGTTTTGCTTTTTACGATCTGAAGACTTCTCCCCCCATGTTGGAAAGTGGTGTTCGAGTCAAACCAAGACTTGCTCTAGCTCTCATTTTTCTTTTGTAAATGTCGATCGGTTTCACACCTTCATTCATGGGAAATTTCATCACAAGTCTCTTTTTGACTTAAACACCCATTGTATTACAAAGCGCTGACATGTTTATTATTGCATAAAGGTTATTTGGAGCTCTGAATGTTATTACTATAAATACAACATCTAACAAATGTATTAAATGAGAACATTAAAGGTCCCATATCTCACTATTTCTTTAACAAGTTAACACAGGTCTCCTGTATATTGTGTATTTTAAAGCCCCAGTTAAAATACCCCAAAGATAATGTGTTTTTTAAGTTTTATATATAAATAATTTTTATAAAAATTAAAAATATAAATTAATAAAAAAATATATAATTTATTTTTTATCATTCAGTTAAGTCTCCAGTGTGTGTGTGTGTGTGTGTGTGTGTGTACAAACAAAAAGAACTGTAGTGATTCAGTTGTAGACATTTATACCGATTCTCCAGTATGTGTGTGTGTGTGGGGGGGGAAACACACTACTTTTTTGTCCTATTTAAAACAAGCCAGTTGGATTTTTCCCCCCTAGTGTGACCTCATATAGGATGCGCCTTGTTACCCAGGCTGGGATCACAACAGCACCTCTGTTCATTCTTTTTTTTTCCTTACACACACACACACACACACACACACACCCTATAACTGCTGAATTAGCACTGTTGTTGTAGATACACCAGATATCGATCTAAGAGGAAGCTGCATAAACCAGCATAGACAAGATTATCCTAAATGAGGTCACACTAGGGGAAAAAAAATCCACCTGGCTTGTTTTAAATGGGAGAAAAAAAAGTAGTGTGTTTTTTTTCCCCCCACACACACATAATGGAGACTCGGTATAAATAACTACAACTGAATGACTACAAAAATGTATTTGGCATCATACAGTAGGTGACCTTTAATATATAAAGAACTGGAACTACTGTCTGAGATGAGAGTCCCGTTAAAGCAAACTAACCATCACCTTCTGAACAATCAGGATTAAGACTTGATTGTGACATTTATCTTACAGCACAGTGAAATTAGTTATTTTTTTCTTCACATCCCAGCGCAGGGTCGTCCAGCGACATAGGGGTAAGGGCCTCGTTTAAGGGCTAGCAATGCTAGGGCTTGCACCCAGAGGGTTAACGGTTTGAGCCAAGACTGCCCGAAATAGATTCAAGAACACGTCAGCACTTTGATATCAGCCATAAAACTCAACAATGTACCGCTTCTTTAATATTTAATATACTTTGCTGTATTCCTCAGAGAGAAATTTCGCCCATCCCATACAGTAACTGAAGCGTGCGTCCTACTGTGGGTTAGCTCCCCATGCTGAATTTTTCAAAAACTACAGAGCACAAAAACGAGATGCGTTGCAACATAAATTATTTTTAATAATAATATTTAATTAATTTTCTTTTTTAACATAATCATGTACAGGATTCCCCTAAATTTCTCATCATCAGCAGTGCAGTCTGAAAATTCAGCTATTCTTATTCACAACATCACCTCTGTTCATTCTCTCTCTCTCTCACACACACACACCATAACTGCTGAATTAGCACTGTTGTTGTAGATACACCAGATATTGATCTGAGAGGAAGCTGCATAGACAAGCAGTGTGTTGGTGTTTTTTTACATTACTTCACACTCCGTTAAGAAAGACAGTGTGTCGATCAGAAGGCAGAATAAACACTGACGTCTTTGAGGGTCTTTTGAGTAACAGAATTAAACGCCTCCTCTTATGTGATGTGCTTCCAGGCAAAATTCCAACATTCGGTCAGCTTTCTTTTGGATATGAGATCGCCTTGTTTAAGAAAAAACAAACATACAAAAAAATACACGCCACATGACAGTTACGCTGAAGGGATGTGACGGATTAATTTAATACTGAAAAATGATATGTTGGTGTAACAGATGATGGCAGAAATGTCTTCTATGACTGAAAACCCAATACATCATTATACACTTGTAACATTTATACAACGATATAATACATATACTGTAGATTACACCTTTTAGTTTAATCATGTTATTTATGGAAGTTCATTTTCATTTCTCTGTTAAGTATCACAACCATCCATCACTGGCGATGCACCGGGATACTCCAGGTGTCATTATCCATAATAATATTGCCTAATATTGAGTAGGCCACCAAAACAATGATGCACAGTGTTTCCATGGGAACCTTTTTAGCTATTTGAGCTACACTATCTCACCTCAGACACTACACAGGGCCAGCCTTCGCTCCCCATGCGCATCAGTGGGCCTTGACCGCCCATGACCCTGTCGTCGGTTCACTGGTTTTCCTGCCTTGGACCACTTCTGGTATGTCCTGACCACTGCAGACTGGGAACATCCCACTAGAGCTTGTGGTTTTTTGGAGTTGCTCTGACCCAGTCGTCTAGCCATCACAATTTGGGGCTTGTCACAGTAGCTGCAGTTACAATATATAATTAGTAAGGCGGCTGGACTGGAAGCGGGTGGGTATATTAGGCAGAAAGTGAACATTCTGTCTTTGAAGTCGATGTGTTGGGAGCAAAAAAAAAAGATTGTATGCATTTGAATGACTTTGACAAGGGCCAAATTGTGATGCCTAGATGACAGGGATGTGGCGAATATACTTTATGTAATGCCGTAAAAATTATATGCAGATGTAACAAACAATGGTAGCAATGTCTTTGAAAGATTCAGTGACTGATATTACAGAACAAGGCAAGAACCCAATACAGCATTATGGACTGCAGGAGAAATGAGTCGGTCCGGAAGCACGATGATATAACAATGGCCACATGAGGGCAGTGTGCGGAAGGGGTATGCTTTACATTCACTTTATTACTCACTTTGTCAGACTTAAGAACAAATCTGACTTAAAAACATGCTCCCGAAACAGCACGTTCGTAAGTCGGGGACTAATATAAAAAATGCTACTTATTAGGGCTGTGCAATGAATCGAATTTCAGTTGCAATTTTGGATTCAGGCGATTATGAAATCATCAATAGTCATTCAGTTTTTTACCAGTGATGTCCTTATTTTGTGTCAGAGATCCAGGACATCCTTTTATTTTATAGCAGTGCTATTTCGTCCCTCACTTAACGCACTCACGTCCAAGCTGTGGAATTAATCTCTGTGGTATTTGTCTCCACTTTCAAGAAACACCAGGTGTAAATGCATGATGTCATTGAGATATTCTGGTAAATAATCGTGATCTCATTATTGACCAAAATTATTGCGGTTATGATTTTTTTGCCTTAATCAAGCAGCTCTATTACAGTATTTATAGATATTAGTTCTGAGCCCTCCCCTGTTTTGTATCTCAAACAGCCTCCATTGGTGATTCACAGGGTACATGATGATGGTGAGTCAGGAGGATTTAGAATTTTATCAAAACTACATCAATCAACTGCAATACCACAAACATTGCCTTTATAAAAAACATCATCAGTTTTATGTACAGGTTTATACCACATGATGTACATATAAGTCTATTAAATGTGGCTCTGCCTATTGTTTAAATGTGGTTTATCATCACGGTCATACTCTCGTCTTTTTTGTACCTCTTTTTTATCCCTTGATTTGTCGATTTCCTTCTTCAGGACGTCAACTTTCTTGAAGGACTCCATACTGTCGACGCTGTAGACCAGAACAAAGCCATCAGCCACAGAGTAGTAGTGTTTCGGCAGCTCCTGGCCGTCCTGGAGCCCCCTGGTGTCGTATAAACGTAACTGTTCTCTCACGCCGCGGTCCGTCTCCACAGAGGCCACGTAGATGTCTTCCTGCGTTTCGTTTGTTTCAGCACCTGGAAAGCGTACCATTAAAAAGACCTGAGGTCAATATTAATAATCAACATGTTTTGTATAATCTATAATTTCTGCTTATAATTTTTTCTTTTCCAGTTAAATTGCAAGTTGTTAATTAGGTGTTTAATTAGGTGTTGTTGGTACAGTATGGTGGCATCGAGGTGAGTCGAAATAATTTCCACTTATGTCTTTTTAGCTTTTACTCTGATCGGCGTGCTCACAGCTTTCTTTGCACTTGACCTTATAAGGAGTTTTGTGGGTGTTGAAAGAGAGAGCGGCACTTTATTTATCCTGCTGTCTGTCCAACACTTCCATGACCTCTGCTCAAACAGATCACCTTCCAAAGATTCAGTTTTCATCCTAGTACCCTTGTCAAGGACAACATCCTTGTAGATCGCAGACTAGCCAAGAAAAACTCTTGGCCATGCAAATACAGGTCATACCACACATCAGAATGGGGAAGAAATGTCATCTCTGACTTTAACCTTGGCATAATTGTTGGTTCCAGACAAGCTGGTGTGTGGATTTCAGAAACAATGATCCTCTGCCCACTGTAGCCTCAGACTGTTGTCCCTGGGTGAAAAAACAGCAACTTTTGAAAATGTGGTACGCCGGAGCCACGATTCTCAATACGCTGCCTGCTGTACGTCTGAATCGCTGGCCTCCCAGGAACTCCTTTAATACCCCAAACATGTGGAAATATCTTGGAAAGATGTCAGGACTGTACAATGATTGTGTGTACAGTTCCCACACACAGACGCGTCTCTATCCAACGATTTTCAAGGATCAGGCGTTCCACTCGTTGAATGTTTTTTTTAAAAACTAAACTGCCACCTTGGCTGGGGTCATCATTCACGGACGTACGGTCTTCTTTAAGACGTTCGCACCGTTCAAATGTTTTATCGCAGCAAACAGTCTCATCGCTGTATGCAGCTTGAAGTCTTCTGGAAATGTCAATCGGAAATGTCACACCGGAAATTTCATCACCAGTCCCCGTGTGCCTTGACATAGCTTGTACCCCCATAGCTTGTCAGAAAAATTTATAATCTAAAATAAGTGATCTGGTCCTACCATAACTTCTTTGTAAGTTGGTTAGTTTCCTGAAGGCTTTTTGTCCGGAAACAAAAGTAGACCGAAACATTTTTTTTAAATCACAGTTAGAACCATAAGTATTCGGACAGTGACTTGACTTTATTTTATTTTCCCTCTCTCTTTCTTTTAACACCAATAGTTGAAGTGTTGAATTTGCATTTGGTATCTTTATAAAAAAGTCCATTATGTTGATGCATACAGACAACAATACAAAACAATTAATGTGCCGCTGTCCAAATACTTACGGACCTGACTGTGTCCTGAAACGGTAATTCGAGAGGTTGTTCCGAACAGTTCATTATTTTCAAACTTTTATTTTCATGTTATTTATTGAATTGTCACATGTTCATATTTTTAAAGAAATCATTTTTATTGATGAATTTATATATACAGTAGAATGTTATTTTCATGTCTTTGTTACATACGCGATGCAGTAAACACGACGCCTCATACTGTAACTCATGGTTGGGTGGAGATGGTCATCTGGTAATCACCTGATGGTTATCTCAGCAAAAGAGTCTGAATCTCATTTAAAATTCCTTTCTCCCACCAGGTATTAAAGTTTGGCTGCAATTGGACCGACCCTGGCGATTATCTGCTCGCCACAGTGTAGATGTTTAAGTTACTAAGGTTAAACCAGTCTGCCCTTTTTCCTTTGACCTCTCTAATCAACAATTTGTTTATGCTTTTAGTCCTGCACCTCGCTCCTAATCCAGGTCGACAGTTTCTCAAAAACGTTACCAAGTTACCAAGCTCACACGGGGTTTGATGTGAAGCATTGTGCTGACTCCATGAACAAGTAGCGGTACAGGTATTCCTATTGAAGTGCGCAGTAAGTGTATTCACTGCTTTCAGGGTGGAGTTTTCTTCTAATACGACACAAAGGATGTATAATCGGATCTATAAATGGAACTAGTTTGGGTCGTGTGGGTGAAAGCTGCTCTCGCTGAGTCTCAGAGACGTTCGAGCTAGTTAGGGATCTTAATCTAAAGCCGGGTTTCTGTAAAGCTGATCTGGGACAATGTCTAATGTCTATTTAACATGTGTATATAGTTGAATTGTTCTGGAATAAATCAGTGCGATGATACTATATGTACAATAATAAATGCACATCGGAAAATACAGTTCTGTGAGTTGTTTTACTGTGTATGTATATGAACATCAGGACTGACCGGGCGTATGGTTTCCGTACAATAACTGCTCGAGAATCGCCGTTTTACCAACAGAGGCCCAACCACAGACCACCACCTTACAGCCTTTTCCCATAGTTCCCTGCAGAGAGATAAAGAATAAGGACAGTTAAACAGTTCTCAGTGAAAACCAGCAACTAGCTGAAACTAGTGGACTTTCGGGGAAAATAAATAATTCATTTATTCTCTATAGCACTTATGCAATACAGGGTCGCAGGAGCCCTGGAGCCCATCCCAGAAGACTTTGGGCACGAGGCGGGGTGAACCCTGGACAGGACGCCAGTCTATTAAAGGACAGCCGTCCACACTCATTCACACACTACAGAAAATTTGTGAACACCAATTCGCTTACTGCATGTCTTTGGACTGTGGGAGGAAACCAGAGTACCCAAAGGGAAACCCACCAAGAGCGGGGAGAACATGCAACCTCCACACACGCAGACCTGAGGAGGATGGACTCTAACCATCGAACCTGGAGGGACGAGGCCATTTTGTTCCTAAAAATAATAACTGATTCAAATCACTTAAAAGGAATGATATGATTTGTATATCTTGATATATTTTATTTTAAAGCAGGTGATCGATGTACCACCGTATTGAAGTGCTTGGAAGGACAAACCTCTGAGATTGGCCCACACCCCTAACGAATAGAAACGAAGATAAAATATTTCAATTATACAATATTTCTGAATATTATCCAGTTTATGTTATTGGAACCAGGCTTCAAAACTATTTAGCACACAACAAAAGTAGTGGTTACCATTTTATGTGGGCTTGGAAGTCTCTAGAAAGAAAAAAAACATCAAAAAGTTTGAAAAAGGAGCCAAATGTACAAACGAGCAAGAAAAGTATGAGCATATGCTTATGCTTAAATCTAACCCCAGCTTGAAATCACTCTATTTAATTTTAAGGATGCACTGGCCTGGATTACTTTCCACAATAGCCCAAGATCTATTAAGCAAATAAAGTGCTCAGGAACATCCGTTTTCTATTATTTCCTATATAGACCAGGAGGACATAGAACTCTTAGAGTTTGTTATAGTTAATACATTATGTGCCATATGTGTATGAATATGTGCCATAACTGGGGACCACAGTGCACTGGGAACATAGGGGTGACCCACTTTTGGACCCATTTGACAAACATATAATAAATAAGTGCCGATTCAATTTGTATTGTGATTTTGTCACTATCATGATGTTATAAATATCCATTTTTAATATAAATTTTATATATTTATTTTAGATTCTGTTAAAACTCTGAATAAACTTGCCAATGTGTGAATAATTTAGAGTGAATATAGAGAAACTGCAACATTTTCCCCCCCTCATATCAAATTAGATATTAATTTACATTAGCGAATACTCTCCGTCCGTCCTCCGTTATTTTTGTGGCAGCTACTACTTAAGGGGTCGGGTTGCCAGGTCGAGGTGCTATTGTCATATAAACACTATTGGCAATTTGGGAATGCCAGTTAGCCTAATCTGCATGCGTTTGGACTGAGGGAGGAAACCGGAGCACCCTGAGGAAACCGACCATGCAAATTCCAAGCTCACCGACCCGAGGCGGGAAATGAACCTAAACCCTAGAGGTGCAAGGCAAGATTTTATACTTGTAGTATTCTAGTATTTCAGTGATGTCTTTCCACTCTTGAAGCACACGTGCCACTTAAAACACCTCGAGCGACTCATTGCAGCATGACCATCTTTGTGGCAGATTTGCCCAGTTTCACGCGTCTAATTCGCTTTATGTTCTTTGAACTTGCTGGCCATGATGAAATGGCAGATGTGGTAACGCACGGGGTCAGAATAGCATCAGCTGCACAGCTCCCGATGTACACAGGACAATGTCTTTTGGTACACTGTCTTACGATGGTCAGGGTGCCAAGCCATCGCTCTCGTTTATGCTACAGGCAATCTGGAAACACTGATCAGATGACAGAAGATGGGGAGAACTTGCACACAAAGATTTGAACCCCATCACTGGAGGTGCGTGGCTAATTATACACCCAAAAAAAACAAAAAGATGTTATAGTTATTGCAGAATGTCCCGGATATTTATCTATATATACATCTTGGTGTTTTTGTTTGGTGCATTAAACCACCATGACAAAACATTTTTATATACATTTATGCATCTTTATACATTTTAATAATCCTTGTTTGTATGAAAACATTTCTACAAATACAAAACAGGGTATTACTTTGATTAACCACTGAACTAAACTCTAAAGACAGCTGCATGCACATTTTAGCACTACACACACACAAAAACACCACAAATCTACCTTTTTTCACAGTGATGACGTCAATCCTGTGCGACTCGCTAAAATAAAAAAAATCCCGGCTCAGTACTTCTTATAACATTCCTCTTAAATTCCTCGATCGCTTCCGGCTCCCTTTTTGTCCTCAACCTAAAAGCGTACACACCCACATCTCCTAACTAAATCCTCTACATTCACACACACATTAGATCTTAGCACTGTTTCGTCTTGCTAACCTTTTTTTCCTTCGATTAACCTTCAATAAACATGAACTACATTTCCCGTCAAACCTTTAAAGCGGAAGTCCCTGCACGAGCTTTTCATAAGGCATTCTGGGTAATCCGCTCTCTCTTTCCGGTTTGTACGCCATCACGTAAGAAACGCTTTTCTAATTTTCTCAGCCTCGAATCCGGTATAAATCTCACCCTGAATAAAGCCATCTATATTTAATATTTCGTATATATGCCCCGGGGGCTTTAATAATGTCCGTGGTGTCGGTATTTTGCTCCTGTGTCACGGTTTTGTGGCATATTTCGGGTTTAGATGTTTGTTAGCCGTGTTAGCTGCTCTTGGTAACCGCTCGCGCTCTCAGACACGCCAGGGTTCAGGCTGTGTGTAATGTGAACTAATAATGAGTTAATGAGCACTAAAACATATTCTGTATTTACTTATTTATATATTTTTTGTGTATGTTTAATCAGTGGTTTAGTTATTCTTCTGTTAGACTGAATGGGTTGAGCTGAAAGCAGGGTTGTAGTGGTTCAGGAAACGCAAGCATGAGTTCATTACTAAAGAATAATTTATGTGCTGAAGTCTGTATTTTGACATTTAAAATGTGCTGCGTCTAATTTTCTGTCCAAACAGTGGGGGGTTTAATTTGTTGATGTACTCTTGTCCAGGGTGGGCCAAAACTTTTGGGAAGCGTGCCTTTAGAGTGCAAGTATTATGAGATGTCCATTTGGAGAAAATTAACTGTTGTCTTTTTCCTCACACTTCATTGTATAACACAAACTACAAAAGTGATCTTGTATTATTTATTAATATTACAGACATAATACAGATTGACGGTCAGACAGGGACTTTAGTGTCTGCTTTATATCTTGGTATCTGCACGGTGACATGGTGGTTTTGGCCCTGTCGCCTTTGCACCTCCTGGGTTGAGGGTCTGGGTTTGTGTGCATTGAGTTTGTATGTTCTCTCCATGCTTGGTAGGTTTCCTCTTCCAGTCAAAGGACATGCAGATCAGGTTAATTGGTGTTCCCAAATTGCCTGTAGTGTGTAAGTGTTGACCAGAGCTCCCACTGTGGTCATAAAAATGTGAATAAGTATAATGGTAATTTGATTGGACTACAGAGGTTCAGTGATGGATGGATCTACTAGTTAACTTAGTATATTACAGCTAGTTAGTATACACTTTAGTTAGTACTACTGTGTTTCTTGGTATCTCTTAGTGCACTTGGTATACTATAGTTAGTATAGTTTTACACTTGTTTAGTATATAATTATATTAGTGTATATATTATATTATTATTTACCTTATCTGCAGGTACTTTAGTGTGAGGCGTGATTATTGATGCACTTCTGCTGTATTTCTCTTGCAGGTAAGGCATCATGGGTGCGTACAAGTACATGCAGGAGTTATGGAGGAAGAAGCAGTCAGATGTGATGCGCTTTCTGCTGCGTGTTCGTTGCTGGCAGTACCGTCAGCTCTCCGCCCTGCACCGCGCTCCCAGACCCACCAGACCCGACAAGGCACGGAGACTGGGCTACAAGGCCAAGCAAGGTAAGCGTGCCATTTCGTTGGCGTTCATCTCGCCTAAACGCAAAGCGTGCTCATGTATAATACAGGCAGTCTGGAAACAATGTTTGCCTTCGGGCTGTAGTGTATGAGTGTGTGCTTTGCGATGAATGGGCGCCCATTTTGCTAAAATGGCATTCGGTGTTTGAAGTGAACAGTCACACTAATATGACACATTTTAACCTAGATAACTGGAGCAAAGATGTATTGATTTCGGAAAATGGATGCACTTCTAGCAAAACTATACTTGAGAGTTTTGATCTGGAGGATTACAAGCTAGGAAAACGGTTTATTTATTCTTATTGTGACTGCTGCTACAAACCAATAAGTAGGAGGGTGTGTCAAAATAGTCAAAGGTAGTCAAAATAGTCAAACTTTAACAAACGTACTACAAAATGTATCTTTTGTGGGTCAAGCTCATCAATGTATGTTTTAAGACCTAGTTTCTTCACAAATCGGACTGATGACACAAGCGAGTGTAGATTAGTCTAGCCTGTCAATAGATGAGCTTTGTTGTGTAATTTGGCACAGACATGATGTCACACAGTAAGGATTTTATTGGGAATGTGTGTTGGTAGGGAAAAATCTGCTGCGAGTTCTTGATCGAGTTGCTGATGCTGCGTTTTGCTTAAAGTGTGTTCTTTTCCACAGGTTACGTCATCTACCGGGTGCGCGTTCGCCGCGGTGGCCGTAAACGCCCCGTGCCCAAAGGTGCCACATACGGCAAGCCCGTGCATCACGGTGTCAACCAGCTGAAGTTCGCTCGCAGCCTGCAGTCCGTCGCTGAGGTACGTTATTTACGAGCGAGCTTCTCAGACTTGTCCTATGTTTATCCCACTACGCAGATTTTGTCAAGTTCCAGCAAGGCTACTCGGATCACTTTATAATGTTCTCAAATATTCAGTTGTTATAAGCTCTTTGAGAAGGTAGCCCTTTTTTATTTTTTGTATAGCTTTAGAATTTTTTAAACCTCATATTAAAGTCATCCTTATAGATGCTTACCTTGCCGATCTAAATATCGATAAAATGTAGATGTGTCTACATTGCTTGCAAAAAGTGCACAATCATGCAAAAAGCACATGACTTACTAAGTGAAGCTCTGTGCCCGCAGTACAAATTAGATTATTACTAATTAATATTTTCAGTCATCTCTGAACAGCTGAATGTGTTTCTGACCATACTTTATACAATTACTAGATGTGTCTGTAACTAGATGTTTGTCTTGAACTTAATTGCGTACTCCTAAGCAAAAAAAAAAAAGTACAGCGCCATCTGTTAAATTTTGGATTTTTTGTTTTTTTGTGAAGTGCGTGAGATCTATAGAGGTCAAGTGCACAATCATAATCGTGTGTAAAAACAAAAAAAAAAAATGTACAACGCCATCTGTTGGATTTTCAGAATACTATATATTTTTTTTTACAAGGGCATTTTTTATTTACATTTCAAAGTAGCATATCTGTTCCTGTGGGCTTATTGAAATGAAAAAAAAAAAAACCTGTACGTTACCTCATTATTTTTTACGTGATGCGTGCACAAACAGAATGATGGACAGAAAAAAAATTCCAAAAAACAAACATCGTGTCCCCACAAATCTTTTTGTAAATCTTTAATGTACAGATACAACTTTACAATTTTATCTATAGATAAAAAATGAATGCAAGTGCTAGTCTGGTTTGTTGTGCGCATAAACTTTGTGCTAGTAAGATGACGATCAGTGGTGTAGAAGTGCGGAAATGGTAATACATACTACTGTTGGGTGTAATGGACTCCATACTGAGATTGTTAATTTTGCTTTTAGCTCAACTTCTAATTCCTTACCTCAAAATCAATAAAAACTTAAATTTAACATGACTACCTTCTCTTACCAATAAAAAGACTAAGCAGTTATTTGTATACAGTTGAGAGATATCAGAGTATGCGCACACCACCAGGGATCACCAAAGATATCTCGATATTTGGTTACTGATTTCAGCATAGAGGCTGAATCCATTTGTCCCCCTTTCAGCATGCAGCCCTTGGGTTTTCATTTTCTACAAACTATTTTGTAAGGGGATTTAACTAATGCTTTTTTTTCTTTTTTCTTTCCTTTTCAGGAGCGTGCTGGGCGTCACTGCGGTGGTCTCCGTGTGCTGAGCTCCTACTGGGTGGGTGAAGACTCCACATACAAATTTTTCGAGGTGGTCCTGGTCGACATCTTCCACAAGGCCATCAGACGCAACCCAGACGCACAATGGATCACAAAGGCTGTGCACAAGCACAGGGAAATGCGTGGCCTCACGTCAGCCGGCAAGAAGAGCCGTGGTTTGGGCAAGGGCCACAAGTTCCACCTTACCATCGGCGGTTCTCGCCGTGCGGCCTGGAGGAGACGCAACACTCTGCAGCTGCACCGTTACCGCTAATATGTGTGCCGAACATCTGTACATTCATCAGAATAAAGTACCTTTATATGGTCCACTTAGTGCCTGGTGTTTTTTTTTATTTTATTTTTTTTATGCTGTCTTACCAGTTTCAAGTAAACACAATTACTTCTAGCAAGGTCATTAAATCAATGCTGAGCTTTTACTAAAATAATTGAGTTCCTCTGTGCTAAGGTTTTCCACAGTCTGGACATATCAACTAAAAATAAAATGCGAGTTTCCAATATCGTTTTACACAACTAGTGAGAGTAGCTGGCTGACCATAGTTTAGCGGTTCTCAATCCCCTGCCCTTTACCTTTAGTGGTCTCGGCTCCTGATTTTAGCTGATTTGCAGCCTTTCCTGAATAAACATGGCTGTAATAAAGAGGGGGGTGGGGGGAGAACGCAAAAATGTGCACAAGAAGTTGAGAATCCCTACCGTGGAGTTTTTCCCAAATCCTGATCTAGCTCTCCTTTTCACAGCATGTTATAATGGTTATGTGCAACATTGTAAGATATAATTTACATCCTGAGATAAATTTTCTATCTAGTGTCCTGCTACTGCGTCCTAATACTGTTCGGAACTGAAACGAATGAATCTTAATCATTTTGTTTTTAAGGATCTCGGTATGGTCCATGTAACAAAAAAGTAACATGATTTGTTCAGTGGTTTAGGCTGCGACTGACCTTGTTTTTGTCCTAGAAATAAGCAAAAACAAATTGGCTTTTTTGCCTTCAGCTACAGAGATCTAGATTTTTTTTTTCTCCTGTGTGTCTAACAATGACAAAGAGAATTAAGTTAAGAATTAAAATAAGTGATCACCCATAGTTTTATGATCAAATGGATGCACTAAAGTTCCCGTTGTTAAAGACAAAATTGCTAACAAAAAAAAAGTTTTAAGTGGTGACTGATGAGACAAATTGCTAGGAATCTTACAATACTCATTTCTATCATCAGACATATTGTTTGGAATGAAAAAAGGGTTCGACCTCAAACCTGGGTTTCATGAACAATATCTTTATGCTGTTTGAAATTGTGTTGAGAAACAACTCTCTAAGCAAGTGAAGATTAAGGTTCCATAGTGAATTTTTTTATTTCTAGCATATCCCATGTAGGAGGGTTTAGTCAGCTAGAAGAGAGCAGGTAGGGTTGAGTGCCTGTGCTCAACAGTGGCTGACTGGCAGTGCTAGGGCTTAAACACTGATTTTCCTATCAGTTTCCCAAAACCTTTAATCGTTTGAGCCACCTAGGAAGAGTCATGCGACAGCCAGTGCTGGGATTCAAACCCATGATGTCCTGTTTACAAGGTGGGTGCTTTCACCAAATTGTTGCTGCTAAAGGCAAGTCAACAAATGCTTAAATGTATTAATAATGAAACCTTATTTGCTTAATCAAAATAACCTGCATGGTGGTGTAGTGGTTAGCCTCGCACCTAATGGGTCAAGGGTTCGATTCCCGCCTGGTCTGGGGGTGTGAAGTTTGCATGTTGTCCCTGTGCTTGGTGGGTTTCCTCCAACATCCCAAAGACATACTGATTACATTAGATTAGGTTTTTTTCTGTAGTGTGTGTGCCATGTGATGTATTGGCACTCTATTCAGGATGTACCTTGTACCGTAAGTCTCCTGGTTTAGGCTCAAGACCTCTGTGACCCTGTACAGGATAATACTTAAGTGCATGGTGCAGTACTTATTTTGTGTTGTCTGAATTCTGGAGCATTAATATATATAACTTATTTTATAATAAGCAGACTGAGGCCTGTTCATTTCCCAAGCTACTGACACTTTAAGCAGGTGTTCACAGGTTCGTAATCCACTCACTTTAGGAAATATCTGTCTACAATAACTTCATATCATACATCAAGACAGTATATCATAAGTCGAGTCTCACACATTTGTGGTGAATTTTCAACCGCACAACAAAACTGTTCATTTGTTAAGCAAACGCACTACAAATACCAAAACATCACGAACATGGTTTAAAATAAACTGGTTTATAAATAGGACATAAATGACCAAATGCTTGATTCAGCCAATACTAAAGTTTCTTCTGTCTCTTTGACGAGTTTTCAGTTTAAAGATGGTCTTCTTTACTGAGTATACAGCATCAGCAGAGACGTCTCCCACCCAACGTCACAAACTTTATAGTTATGTAGTATACCATATGTGAAAAGAAAAACTTGTATAGATATCGTAATATATAATTTATTGCTGTTTTATATACTGTATATATAATTTGCATAATGCCTATATACTGTATGTACTGTGTATATACTTTACTATTTGCACTTGTGGGAGATGCTTGTGGGAGTACCTGTACTATGGATTGCACATTAAGTCACATGAACAACTATCGAATACGTCATCAACTCGAGAGTTTTTTTTTTTTATCTCCTTAACCTGCCATAAAATAACTATAAGAAACAAGGCAGAAACAACTGGCCATCAAATTGTTTATCAGTCAGCTGTCCAAATACTTTTAAATTTGCGAAAATGGGTGGGATTTTTTTTTTTTTTTTTTTTTTGTCACGTGAGTTGAAACAGTCCAAATGGTGTCCAAATACTTATGGCCAAATGTAATAACTAATGTCTTTATCTCCACTAGGAAAAAGTGCATGATTGGTCCATTCCTAGTTGTTAAGTGTAGAGATTTTCCACTCTGGGGTCAACGACGGTGCGAGAAAGCAATCTCTCTAATTTGCACCGAGTGCGAAACACATGGATGCTGAAATGCGATCATTTCCCTTGCAAATATCTGTATGTTTCTTACCTCATCCTTAAAGCCTTCCATACAGGCCATGCAAAAGCGATTTCAGCTCCCTGCCTCAGGTGGCCTGATTCAGGATTGGTGTTATACTGAAGAAGTGTATACTTACACCCTCGCCCTTCACTGCACTTTGTCCATTTTGGCACAAGTCATTTGCCAGAGAAATAAAATATGGCGGCGATCACCAAATGGAGACACATACATCTGTAACTGTAAATATACGAATTCTTGATGTCTGCTATCATATCAATGATCAATGTTGATGATCCCAGCACACCAGCTCTACATAGAGCTTTTGCATTCGTGACTCATGCTGTACTATCATGTGTGACCGTGGATACCCTCAATATTTGCACAGCCTACGTGTCTTGTATCTTGTTTCAATGGATGATTTGGTTGCGCTGAGGAGAATGTGCTGTTCCTGAGCATTCACTACATTCCTGTCTTTTTTTAGAGCAGCCTTGCTTTTAGGTCAGTTCTCAAAATGGAATACAGATCATGACTTTAAAAAGTCTACACACCCTGGTTAAAAGTGCAGGTTTAGGTTAGGGCTATGTAGGAAAAAGAAAACCAAAATAAGTCATGCCTGTTTTTCTTTTCCAGATGTTTTATGAAAATGTCTAGTGTAAACTCTCGATATTTTCATTACTGTGCAAAAGTCTTGAGCCCCCTCACTTCTTCATACTTTCACTTCCAAAGAGCCGGACTTTCTTGTATTTTTAATGTAGTCTTGAGCAATAGTTCGCCAGGCTTCCCGAAGGACTTTTTGGCTCTCATTTTTAGTCCAGTCCCTGTTTTAGAGGAATGTTTTTTGTTTGTTAAGCCGCACAGTGACCTGCACAAAAAATACATCTAACTTAAGGCATGAACCAGCGAGAAACTGATGACCGCTTGTTTTCTTGTTTAGTTAAAATTTAAATTCTTAAGCTCAATTTAACTCAAATATTTTTATTAGAAATTACGTGACAATTTGTACCTTTACATCTCAACATGTTCTCAGTCACATGACCAAGTACGGCTTTTAAAATGTTGCGAAATTTTACATATAAAAAAAAATAATAAATCATCTTTCAGGTAAGGCGACATGTTGCTGTAATGGTTATGGCACGGTGGCCTCGTATCTTCAGGATTGAGGGTTCGATTCCCGCCTTGGGTCTGTGTGCGTGCGTGGAGTTTGCATGTTCTCCTCCTACAATCTAAAGACATGCAGATTAGGCTAATTGGCGTTCCCAAATTGCCTGTAGTGTGTGTATGTGTGTGTGTGTGCCCTGTGATGGATTGGCACCCTGTCCAGGATGCCTGGCATAGGCTTCAGGCCCCCGGTGACCCTGTACAGGATAGGTGTTATACAAGATGAATGAATGAATCTCCCAGGTGTATTTTTATTTTAGGTCGTGTATTCATTTATACTGGTGATGCTGAATGCTGAGTGGTTGGAACAGAAGAGAGGGGAATTGAGGTTGCTGCTGAGGTTGTTACATAAACAGGCAGTTTTTTTTTCTTTATGTTGTATCTTTACACACACAGGAGATGGATGAATGAATGAATCTTTAAGGTCGATTTTTATTTTTGTTTATTTATTTGTTTAGGAGGGGAAAGAAATACTGTAATCATTCTTTTAACATTTAGACATTACTATGATATTATATATTAAAATCTACATATCCATTGTGACTATATAAGTGAAGCTTATTCATCCAGCATGTTTTTTTTTTTTTGTGATCAGCATTTATGCTGTAGGGGATTTAAACTTTTATAGGCCATTTTAGGTCACACTGCCATGTCCTATATGCATGCTCTAATTTTCTTATATCACATAGGGACAGAAAGTGTGTGTGTGTGTGTGTGTGTGAGAGAGAGAGAGAGAGAGAAAGAGAGATTGAAAATGATTGTGTTCATAAATGATATATATGATGTAATCAATCTTTTATAATTGCTTTGGAAACAATGTAATTTTTTTTACATGCATGCCAATAAAGCCCTTTTGAACTAAACTGAGACAGAGAGACACTGAGAGACACTGAGACAGTAGAGCTTGAGAGAAACAGAGAGACTGAAAAAGTGTGTGTAAGAAAAGAGAGAGAGAAAAAAAATAATAAGAGGGGGAGATTGAATAAGAGAAAGAGAGATTTGAGAGAGTGTGTGTAAGAGGGAGAGACAAATAGATTAAGAAAGTGTGTGTGTGTGTGTGTGTGTGTGTGTGTGATGGAGAGAAAGAAAAAGAGAGATTGCGTGAGAGAGATTGAGATGTTTGTGTGAGACTTTAAGCAGAGAGAAAGAGAGAGATTGTGTGAGTGAGTGAGAGAGATTGAAAGAGATTGTGTGTGTGTGTGTGAGATTGAGAGATTGTGTGTGTGAGAGCGAGTGATTGAGAAAGAGAGAGAGAGAGTGTGTGTGTGTGTGTGTGTGTGTGTGTGTGTGTGTGTGAGAGAGAGAGAGATTGAAAGAGGTTGTGCACAAAAATGATATATATAATGTAATCAATCTTTTATAATTGCTTTGGCAACAGTGTATTTTTTTTTACATGCATGCCAATAAAGCCCTTTTGAACTAAACTGAGACAGAGAGACACTGAGAGACACTGAGACAGTAGAGCTTGAGAGAAACAGAGAGACTGAAAAAGAGTGTGTGTGTAAGTGAGAGAGAAAAAAATTAATAAGAGAGAGAGATTGAATAAGAGAAAGAGAGAGATTTAGAGTGTGTGTGTAAGAGGGAGAGACAAATAGATTAAGAAAGTGTGTGTGTGTGAGAGAGAGAGGGAGAGAAAGAAAAAGAGAGATTGCGTGAGAGAGATTGAGATGTTTGTGTGTGTGTGTGTAAAAGAGAGAGATTGAGAGAGATTGTGTGTGTGAGAGAGAGATTGAGAGAGATTGTGTGTGTGTGTGTGTGTGTGTGAGATTGAAAGATTGTGTGTGTGTGAGATTGAGAGATTGTGTGTGTGAGAGCGAGGGATTGAGAGAGACAGAGTGTGTGTGTGTGAGAGAGAGAGATTGAAAGAGATTGTCTGTGAGAGAGATTGAGAGAGTGTGTGTGTGTGTGTGTGTGTGAGATTGAGAGATTATGTGTGTGAGAGCGAGAGATTGAGAGAGAGAGAGAGAGAGTGTGTGTGTGTGTGTGTGTGTGAGAGAGAGAGAGATTGAAAGAGATTGTGTACAAAAATGATATATATGATGTAATCAATCTTTTATAATTGATTTGGCAACAATGTAATTTTTGTAAACATTCATGCCAGTAAAGCCCTTTTGAACTAAACTGAGACAGAGAGACATTGAGAGACACTGAGACACTAGAGCTTGAGAAAGACAGAGAGACTGAGAAAGAGTGTGTGTGTGTAAGTGAGAGAGACAAATAGATTAGGAAAGTGTGTGTGTGTGTGTGTGTGAGAGAGAGAGAGAGAGTATAGAGCTCGTGAGCCTCAGAGTGAACACTGGCTGAGAATGAGAATGCTGCGTTCATTAGCTCAGTGTGAAAGTGTGTCAGTGGGTTACATCGACACCGATGCAGTAGCGCGCTGAAGGAGGAGCCGGTGATCTGGGTCACATGGGCCGCAATGAGGAGCACTTTTACTCGAAACACAACAGTCAGCACAGCGCTACAGATCTGTCGAGCTGTTTGTTAGTCTCTCCATTCTCTTCTGTCTGGACGTTCGGGTTTATTCTTGAACTTCTCTAGATTGCTCTCTTTTTTTTTAAAGACCAGTCCGGGCGTGCAGCGTTCATTAACACGCTGATTTTTGGAATGAATTTGGTTTTCCTTATAATTTGAAACACATGGAACAAATCTGAGTGAGCGGTGCTCGATATTTAATCCAGGGCTATCTGCTAGTCTGATAGTCTAATTATATTAAAAAAAAAAAGAAGAAGATTTAATTTAGTGACAGATTATCTTTTCATACAAAGAAAGTTTTGCACACCAAAGAAGATTACCTGATTCGTGTTGTCCAAAGACATGGAATCAGCAAAGGCTGGTAAGAATTATTATTATTATTATTATTAAAAAATATATATATATATTATTAATAATAATGATATTAATGCATGGCATGTAATGTACATGTTACACTGTTATTCCACTTCCGGTTGTCCAGCTACTTTTTTCATGAATCATTAATGCTTATCAGAAGCACAGAAAGATAACAGTGTCATTTATCTTATCTAGCTCCGTTTTGGTTGTTTTTGCGTCTGCTGAGAGAGTGATGTGTATAGTATAGTAGAAATATAAGAAATATAAGTAGAAGACGTCTGCCTTTGGACGGCAATGCAGTCGCGCGATTCACATGGACGCTTCGCCCTAGCCATGTGCAAGTGTGTTTACGCTGCCCGTGCGTGCTCGCTGATTGGTCGAAACGCGCGGTGACGTAGGTATTACATAATTGCGTGGCGTGGCTCTGGGCTGCGGATCCACGTGAGGCGTGTACAGTGTGTCTGAGAGCTGACCTACTTCTGAAGCGTGTTTCAACACCATCACCACCACTGTGTGTGTGTGTGTGTGTGTGTGTGAGAGAGAGAGAGCTCTGTCTCTTCTCTCAACCACTTAATATATGCAATTAGGTCATTTCTAACTTCTCTATGGCAAACCAGAATGTCCTGGATGTTAAACATGAATCCAGAACAAACCTTTTTGATCTGATGCAGCATTTTATTTTTTCAAGCCTCACTATTATAAATATATTTTTTTAATTAATCCTAATCTATTTATTCATCTAGGAACCTCTGTAGTCCGACTAGGTGATTATCATTGTATTTATTCCTATTTTACGAAATCTCACACTACAGACAATTTGTACGGCAATTATTTAACTAATAAGTCTTTGGACTGTGGGAGGAAACCGGAGTACCTGGGGTAAACCCACCAAGCATGAAGAGAACATGCGAACTTTATTCACACAGATCATGAGGCAGAACTCGAACCCAGACCCTGGAGGTGCAAGGTGCACACTAAGCCACCGTGTTGCCAATGAATCCCAATATTGTCATCAATCCATCCATTTTGGAATCACTGTAGTCCAACTAGGTAACATGGAGGCCAATGGTGATTACCCATTTATATTCACACATGCTGTGGGCAATTTGGGAACACCAGTTAGCCTAATGTGATTGTTTTTAGACTGTGGGAGGAAACCGGGATACAAGGAGAACATGCAAACTCCATGCACACAGACCCCGAGGTGGGACTCGAACCCAGACCTTGGAGGGGCAAGGCTAAACACGAAGACACCATGACGCCAATATTGTCATATTAACTACTAAATATTTATTTATTCATTTTATTTATACTCAATTTATATATATATACAGTGTATATATATATATATATATATATATATATATATATATATATAATGTAAAACCTGTTGCGTACTTTATATAAAAGTATGACTCACTACATTTTTACTTTTAATTTTACATTTTACACTTTTTCCATCAAATGTAACTTTGCTAACCGGAATGGACTGATGTCAATAATGTACATTTGAGTTGTGATCATTCTCGTCAGTTTAGCTGCACTCTACTAAAAGGGCACTTATGTAATGGAGTTACCTAACCACAAAGAAAGAGGCAGAATTCACATTGGACAAAGTGATAAGTAATAAAACCATGTACACACAAATCAATCTAAGTAATAAAATTGTTATAAGGATTTTATTTTAGTCAATGAATTTGATGACTTTTTTTTTTGTAATGTATGTATGGGATGTAAGGGTACCGTCAGTACTGTCGTCTCAGCCCTCAGACCTGGGTTGGGAGTTTGAATCTCTCGCTTCTGATCTGTGTGTGTGGAGTTCTCGCTATTCTTTGTGGGTTTCCTTCAGGTACTCTGGTAACCCCTAAAGTACAAAAATATGATGATTGGTATTCCGAAGGTGCTTATGTACCTACAGTATGTGTGAGCTTGGTGTGCGGTATGGAAAACCTATTGATGAATACATGAATTTATATAATAATCTATTATAATAGAGGTTGTACATGTGCATGCAATTAGGAGTAACAAGAAGAGTAGAACAGACAGTGCCTGATATACTGCTAATATGTGTCACTGTGTGCGTTTTTAAAATAGCAAGAGGTGGCACGACGTGGTGGCTAAAAATCTCTGCATGATTGATTTTTAAAGTGCTGCAAGTTTTTTCAAATTTTTTTTCTTAGAACCTTACTGAGAAAACCTAACAAGGTTCCAGAACGCACATCAGAACCAAAGAATAACCTGACATAATATAGCGTGCTTGTTATTTCCAGGCTGACCCTGTTAACACCAAACTCCTTTTATTTCACTCCTCCTCCGAACATACTGTTTCAGTGTCTATGTAAATGAGCTACTGCTGAGCCACGTCCCTCCAACATAGAACTGCAGAGCTATGGATGAGGGTTTCCCTTATATGAGGTCACATTAGTGAAGAAACAAAATGAATTGGGTTGTTAAAGCACGCACATCTGTTTGCCTGTAAAAAAAAATAACAAGAAAGTGAATTTTGCATAATATCTGCTCTTTAAAATAAAGTTCTTAAAAAAACGTATACAATGGTATACTGTCTGAAAAACTGTCTGAATTTTCGTTTGCTCATTTTCATTTAAAACATGAAATGGATGTGACATACATACCCCCAGCTATTTGAATGTCTCACTTTGACAGAGTTTCCAAGCTCTCTCTTCACCTCTCACCAATGCGATTCTTCATCAGGGGGCGTTATAGCCTACATCAGCTCGTCGAGTTCAGCCTCCAGCCCTGAGTCGTGCCACAGCGACAGCTCCAACAGCAGCTACCAATTTTCATCCTCTTCGCCTAGCGTGTCCTTTTCCACCCGCCATGACGGACAGCAGGTCAACCCGGCCAACTTCTCCCAGCCTCAGAGTCACAGCACGACCAAGACGCGCTCGCCGTCCACCACCAAATCTGGTATCACCAGTGAGTACGCCTACTAAATACCAGTTACAGAAAGCTGTCATCTCCATTCATGTATAGTAAACCACTTTTCACTTCTTCTGATCCTCATTATAACATGAGAAAGAATGATTGATGCTTAAATCTCTATATATTTGTACTCTAATATATTGGGGTTCACTGCCAGAAACTGTATATATGTATTCAGTCATTTTGAAAAGCAGTGCTTCATGCAGCTCGGTGACTCATAACTCTTAACTCTTGCAGAGATCAGTGGCCTGGTCTTGCTGTGTAAAGTGTGTGGAGACGTGGCTTCAGGATTTCATTATGGTGTTCACGCCTGTGAAGGCTGCAAGGTGAGAAAACACACCTAAGGAAGTCTGAATGTGCGATGAGATATTTTTGAGCATACGGCCTAATACAAATTTTTACGGTGGTGTTTTTTTTTAACTTAAATTATATGTTATCTATAAAGACTCTATTTATGTTAATCCTGGAAAAAAATATATAATGAAAAAAAAGAAGAAAAAAGCTGGTCAGTGACCGAAATATACACTCCAATGTTGTGAGAACGAATGAATGAATACATGAATTAACATCAAATAAGTTCAAGCATTCAGGACTATAGCCAAAAAAAAAAAAAGATCGCTGAGTCAAAATGATCTAATCATTCATGATCAAAATGAGTCACTGTTTCCAACTGGTCAAATTATTGGCCTGTGTCAAGCGACGAGAACAACTAGGGGATTTGAAATGACTCGTATTGGGCTAAGAGCTGTCCAACACATTATTCATACCTGTAATGATGGTGCTAAACCGTCAACTTTGTTAAAGAAATGTGCTCATGAATAGAGATCATTTAAACGCTTGGTAAAATTGCATGGTTAAAAAAAAACTTCCCAGTAAAATAAGAGCATTTCCACACTGCCGAGGTGATGAGAACTTACAGGATTGGGACTAAACATTAGAGAAGCACCTATTAGTGAGAATAACCAGATTGAAAAAGGCTTCAGGTCTCTAGAGATCATCAAAGATAAGAGTATGGAGCAATAAACATTGCTGAAACTGTATGTATGGGATGATGTTTTTTCGAGCAGTCTTGGAATAAACAAGCGTTTGCAGACATCCGTGTTATTGAGCGAGACAGCACTAAGCCAATAATCACAATATGGCGTGGGGTTAAGGGTCTTGGAATTCGGACATGTCAGTAATTCCAACCTTGCTAAGTATTCGTGTTACCGATTCCACCCTGGTGTCCTATTGTGAAGTGCGGACCTCGGGTCAGGCAGAAAGCAACAGCTGTTAACAGTGGAACCGTGGTATTGGTATTGGTCTTGCTGCTATGTGTAAATGATTTAGAGTCGTTTTATTACATCATCCTGGTAATCTATAGATAAGGATTGTTGCTTGTACTGTCAAGGAGGAGAAGTTATGATAAAATATATTGTAGGATTCTGAGAATTGCGAAACACTTGTTGGAACCCAATAAAAAGAAATTAAAAGCACTGCACAATGACAATAAAATCTATTCTAATTTAATCGAATCTAATAGGACACTATGAGTCAAGACCAACAAAATTTGGTAGTATGTTTTTACTATACATCCTAAAAAGATCGCCATGGTGGACCATCTGATCCGCACACAACTTGGCGTAAGGTTTATGCCAGATGCAACTCTTCCATTTTATCCATGCTCGGAATCGGCACTGCATCCAGTGTCTTTGGGTGGGAATTGAATCCGGACCCTATGCATGGCAGATGAGAAACCCACTGTACCATTGAGCCACCAAAGCACATACTCTCACTTTTGCCACTTTGAATATTTACATACAACTTGGACATTGTGTTTGACAATGTAAAAATAGAGTTTACTTTCCTAGATGGCCATATTTTCTGGATTGTTGTTGTTAAACTTAAGTCTGTCCATTACTGAAAAGATAGACAGAACCTGTGTCTCACAGCAGTTTAACTCCCATTAAGATGCTATTAAACCCAAAGGTCTGCATGTTTCTCTATCTGTCCTGATGGCCATGGTTGATTTGCTCACTTCCTCTCTTTTATTCCTTGCTTTCACCCAGGGTTTCTTCCGGAGGAGCATCCAACAGAACATCCAGTATAAGAAGTGCCTTAAGAATGAGAACTGCCCCATCATGCGCATCAACAGGAACCGGTGCCAGCAGTGCCGCTTTAAAAAGTGTCTGCTAGTCGGCATGTCTAGAGATGGTGAGTTGGCGCACTTGCTTTGTGTCTTAAACGATACGTCTCCGGGACATTTTTGGGACAGGACGCTTAAGCGTTTGGCAAGCGTACAACTTAGGCCATTGAAGTGTTGATGAAGGATCAGGATTTCAAGGGGGTGGAATCAAACCTGATCAAGGTCCTCCTACCTAGGGTGGAGTCAAACCGAAATTTAAGGGCTTGGAGAAAGTGTGTTTCTTGTTCCAGGTTGTTGGGACCAGTTGGTCAAGGTCCAACCCTGGACTTTTTAAGTTTCATTTCCACTAGATGCCTTCCAGATGGAGATGTTTTTTTTTTTAAAGAATTTACCTGCATTAGAGTAGACCAGGCTTAAATCGTTGCACTGTATGCAAGTGATTGTTCATGCAATAACTTATTCCCAAGCAATTTGAGCAGTTTTATTAGTTAAAGGGCATGTATTATGCAAAAATTCTCTTTTTAGTCATTTTGAGATGGGTTACTCCGAAAACATGTTCCTTTTTTCCATTTTTGTTTGGCTTTAGTTTAAACTTTAAACGAAATAAACCTAATAAAAGAAGAGAAGAGCTCCTCTTCTGGCTTGTTGCTCAGCGCTGCTGTACTCTGGGAGGCGTTTCTCAGCACTAGCTCATTTACATAGACACTGAAACAGTGTGTTCAGAAGAGGAGTGAAACAGAGGCAATTTTATTTATTTATTTTTTAGTTTCAGCATTAAAAGATACACATTGTCGGATCTCTGAACTGTGTTAATCTGTTAAAGACCTTTAATGCCACTTCATGTTTAATTTAACACAACACTTCATATAAACTGATCACTTTTTGATTTAATTGCTGTTCAGTCATAGGACAATTAGAGTCGTTTACCCGACATCATTAAGCTAAAATTAGGCTTTTGTACTCTAGTCAGATTTTTCCTGTAAGGTAATTATCACAATTAAATGATTATCGTTATTCATTTAATTAGCTGAATGTTTGGCCAATGAAAATGAAACGATTTTTTTAAGAATGCTGAACGTTGAATTTAAATTTTACAGTGAAACAGGAAGCTGTAATAATACCCATGTCAATGCCAATGGCATCTGCATGATTTTTGCATCATAAGTAGTGAACAAGAACTTGTTAATCATGTTTTAAAAGCATTTGGATTTAATTTGCTTGTGTTTTTTTTTTTTTTTTTTTTTAATCTTTGATCAGAACTGTTCTGCCCTTTCGAGTACAAATGGCCTTTGTTTACCTTTAACAGTTATGTCGGAAGGTGCAATCGTTTTAATGTAGGAACAACTCATTCTACTTCTACATTACAACACTGCTATCCAAGTAATAGATCAATCAGATCAATGTTTATCAAAGATAGGCAGATAACATCATACAAAGCATATCAGGGTCAAGGTCAGGAATTTGAAACCACGGCTCGGTTTCAACACGACTGACTATCATCACACGATTCTGACACAACTAGACAAGGACAAGGGATGATGAAATGCCACTGGCTCGCTGCTGGTCTTTTGTGACTGAGGACGGTTCTAGTGTGAAGATGATCATGAAGATTGAGGCGATTTTCTTTTTATTTTATATATTTCTTTCCAATTTTCTCCCCAATATTAGTCGTGCCTAATTCCTCCCCGTCACTAGGGGGCTCCCACATTAAGGCTACTACTACCACTCAGCCGGGAGGGCGAAGACTATCCCGTGTTTCCTCCGAACCGCATGACGTCAGCCGACCGCATCTTTTCGAACTGCTTGCTCACTTGGAGGAAAGCGCTAGCCGCTCCTTCCGCTTGCGTGAGCTCACAGACGCCCCTGATTGGCTGTAGAGCCGTGATTAATGTGGGAGCGCAAGTACCTCTCATCCCTCCCCCCTGAGAGAGCTCGGCCAATCAGCTCTCTCTAGACCTCCAGCTGTGAGAGGAAAACCGCATCACCCGGGGCTCGAACCAGCGCCCCCCGGATGATAGGGCGAGCACTTTACCACTGCGCTACTCGGAGGCCCTGAGGCGGATTTTTTGTGATGATTTGTGACTACCGGACTGAAACTCTGTCTCCGACAACAAAAGTAGACTTTCTTTTGGTGTTATAGTGCTTTCATATAACTTTCAGCCTCATAGCAGACAGATATTCCAGGGATCACTCAAATGAGGATGGGTTCCCTTTAGAGTCCGGTTCCTCTTAGGGTTTCTTCCTGTTCTTCTTTCCCTAATCCTGGCTTATATATATATATATATAATATATATATATATATATAAAGTCTGTCAAGCTGACTATTTTAACAATGACACTTGTTAAAAGCGCTATATAAGTCAATTTGAATTGAAAGTCCTGATGTCCCAGAACAGGTGCAGACACACATGTTCAGACACAAGCACACGGCATAAATAAGAGCGCATGATTTGTAGCACTCTGCACCACACCACCTGCTGAAATAAGGAATTCACGACTGGATCTCCCATGGTGAAGGACAAGGGTTAAGGAAAAACAGTGGTCTGAACTGAGACTTGTGTATGATTTGGGAAAATGCTGAAAATGCTGCATGTAAAATTAGAACTCGTACACACCAATATGTTACCTGAATTTAATTGTTAATTAACAATTGATCCAGTGATCCCTACCCCTAGAGGAAAACCCCTTGCTGTTCCAATATATTTGACATCACTTATTAAAATAACAAATTTTTTTAATGATGTGGTGAGATGACACCAAATGCAAAAGACTTTAGTTTGAAACAAATTTTGATATACATTTCATTTTTAGTTAGTGTTTTAGAATTCTTTTTTGTTTGTTTGTTAATTTAGCTCTTTTTTTTTTAGGGGATATTTCATGCATTTGGATTTTTGCAATTTGTGTGTGTGTATTGTGGAGGTTTTTAGGGTAAGGTTGATTTTAAAAATAACATTTAATTAAAAAAATGCTAAAAAAATGAAGGGAAAACGTAGTCCCAGTTTGACTTGAACGCTTCTTATATGTGTATGTATGATTAAAGTCAAACTCTGGACTAAGTGTTCCCTTCATTTTTTTTTTTACCATTGTACCTGACTAGTTTCTGGGAATGTTTTATGTTTGCTGCACCACACAGTGACTTATGAATCATTCAAGCTGTACAAAACATCCATATGGTATACTGCTGATGCTGAATGCTGATTGGTTGGAACAGACGAGAGGGGAAATGAGGTCGCTGCTGAGGTTGTTACCTAAACAACCAATTTTTAGGCAGCCTGTTGCAGTAAAACATTTGTTCCTACGCATTTCTTTTAATTTAATCTATAATGATTTTATTTCTTTTAGTAAAAAGATATGAGGCAAATAGTTTTGCACAGTACTGTATATATTCATGCACATGGATACAGTTTAGTTCTAGCATGATCATATTCTCAGGATGATGATATGTAAACTACATTTAAAAAAGAAATTTTTTTTTTTACATGTGCTCCCCAGCTGTTCGTTTTGGACGAATCCCAAAGAGAGAGAAACAGCGCATGCTGTTAGAGATGCAGAGCGCCATGACCAACATGATGAACAACAGCCAGCTGCATGGCAACAATCCTCAGGTTTCCAGCAGCCTGGCTCAACCTTGCTCGACGAAGCTCGCATCTGGGGCCACGCCCCACGCTGCCCCTTCTTTCTCCCCTGCCTCTTCACCCCAAAGCAGCCAATCTGAATTGAGCAATGATCCTGAGCCCTTGCTCGCAATGGACACGAGCCCAAGCTCTGACTCATCCAGCGCAACAGACAGTGGCGAAGACGAGGCCGTCGGAACGAGGCCGGGTCACGAAGCCGAACGCATCGTGGAGGACACGCAAGAGATCTGGAACCTTCATAATAACATAGTTACAGTAACTCGCCAGCACCCGGGTTTACAATGCACTTCTCAGGAAACACCACAGGAAGATAATGCGCTCAGCCGGTGCCCTGTTCGAGCGAGCAACGGTGCCTCCAATGGTCAGGTTCATCTGCTCACCAGTGCTGCCCCGAGTCACGCATGTTCGGCCTCTGTTATTGGCCAGTCGCTCCAGGTGCACAACTCCAGTGGAACCTGGGCCAGTGGGAGCTATGCTGGTTCTGCATGGAGCGGAGGCAACAGGATGCATTTGGTGAGTACATTGGACTTACTTAAGGAACTAGAAGAACAAACGAGTCTTTTCCTCCAAAACCCCCAAAAGTTATTTATTTAAGTTATTCAGCCAGTACTTAAACAATCTTGCATTCGACATCAGGCCAGTGGTGGGCAAAATACAGAAATAAAACTACAAAGTAAAATTAGATATAGTTTAAGTTTCTCACCTGCCTTGTGTGAGACTGGCGTTTGATTCCCAGCCAATGGCCAAACCCCAGCCACTGGTTGCAGTGCCGGTCCTAAGCCCGGATAAAATGGGAGGGTTGCGTCAGGAGCATCCAGTGTAAAACCAAGTTGTCAAGTGCCAAATTGTTGTGCAGATTGGATGATCCGCTGTGGCAACCCCTTTACGGGGACAGCGAAAAGACTAACAACAATTTGGGAGCATTGGTGGCTCGGGGGTCGGTTTCTCGCTTGTTCATCAGGAAGGGCATCCGGCGTAAAATCTGTCCAAATTTGGGTGCGGAGCGGATCAGATGGTATGCTGTGGTGACCTCTCAACAGGAGCAGCTGAAAGACTATAAAGAGTGCTGAGTTTGTTGTAGCTCATGCACATGGGTCATTAATATTCCAAAAAACATCTACTGCTTCCTTTCCCAGGTGTGTCCCATGAACACTTCCCCCTTTGTGGACCCACATAAATCAGGCCACGCTATCTGGGAGGAGTTCTCCATGAGCTTCACTCCGGCTGTCAGGGAGGTCGTGGAGTTTGCCAAACGCATCCCTGGCTTCAGGGAGCTGTCCCAGCATGACCAGATTAGCCTCCTTAAAGCGGGTACTTTTGAGGTATGTGCTTCTTACAGTAAATGCTTAATCTACTGTAAACTTCATCATTTACTTAAAAAGCTTTAATTTGATACACGGATCAGAACGCGGCGCTTTGTATTCCCGACTGCAGGTTCTCGTGGTGCGTTTTGCATCGCTGTTTGACGTGAAGGAACGCACCGTGACCTTTCTGAGTGGAAAGAAGTACAGCGTGGAGATGCTGTGCTCGATGGGCGCCGGTGACCTGCTTAACTCTATGCTGGATTTCAGCGAGAAGCTGCGTGCTCTGGACCTCAGCGAGGAGGAGATGAGCCTCTTCACTGCTGTTGTCCTCGTCTCCGCAGGTACTGTTCACATCCTGTTACAGATAAATAACACGTGGATGCATCCGTGCATGTACATGACATCTGAAATGCAACGTATAATTCTTATTATTTATTATGTTATTATTTATAGTGGTTGCACCTCCTGGGTTGAGGGTTTGATTCCCGCCTCTGGGATGTTGGGCATTAAGTTTGCATGTTCTTTTCGTGTTTGATGGGTTTTTAAAAACAGACCTAATAACCTTATGATCTAATTAGGAGGATAGTAGATTGAATTTGCTGCTATTGGGGATATAATCTCTTACTTGCAAACTTAAGTGTAAGAAACTGACCCGCATCACGCTGGTGTTTCCTCAGACCGTTCAGGCCTGGAGAACTCGAAGTCCGTAGAAGCGCTACAGGAGTCGCTGACCCGCACCCTGCGCAGCCTCATCACCCAAAGCCACCCGAACGAGAGTGCCATCTTTACCAAGCTGCTTCTCAAACTGCCTGAGCTACGCTCGCTCAACAACATGCACTCGGAGCAGCTCCTGGCCTTCAAGGTCCAACCATGAAAGGCAGTTCTTCTTCTTCTTTAACCATGCTGTCCTTTGACCACAAGAGTCTTCAGATTCTGTATGTACGTTCATCAAATCAGAACTTTCCTACCTCACACTGAGGTAGAACGGAGCAACAGGTTATATCAAACACATTGTACTACAAAGATGTAACGTGTAATTTTTGCCGTATAAGCAGAACCTTCTTGAATTTTTTTTTCTTTTTAAAGTTAAACTGCTTAACTGTCTGTGCAATATGTGACTCATGTTTACTGTTCATGTTTTATGGATCGAGAGATGCTGCTGTCTACATTCTTTGATCCTGTGTACGATGTATGGTGGATGTAGGTACCGTAGAAGAATGTTTCTTTTACTTAAGTAGTTGGTGCCTAATTCATACACACACAGTATATACTGTATACACTGATCAGACATAACATATTGACCACCTATTTAATACTCAGTACATCCGCTTTTGCCACCAAAACAGCTCTGACCCATCCATGCATTGACAAGACATACTAGTCTTCTCACGTCACAGTACCAGATCCTGTAAGTCCTGTAGGTTGTGAGGTAAGACCGCCATGAATCATTTTTACAGCACATCCCACAAATGCTTGAATGGATTGCGATCTAAAGACTTTGAGGGCCAAGTCAACACCTCTATTTCGTTGCATCCTGGTGCCAACTATTCAATGTTACATTCAAATGTCACACTTACCCAGTCAGTCACATGATGCAAAAGAAAATGTGATTTCTCAGCTCAGGCCACCTTCTTCCATTGCTCTGTGGTCCAGTTCTGATGCACATTGTAGGTGCCTTTGGTGGAGGATACGGGTCAGCATGGGCACTCTGATCGGTCTGTGGCTATACAGCCGCATATGCAGCAAACCCCTTTTTATCACAACCAGCTTTAACCTTTTTCTTAATTTCATCTACACTAGCGCTTCTATTGGATCGCTTCTAGCTGGCCTGTGGACTACACAGGCCAGCTTCACTACCCATGTGCATCAAAGAGCCTTGGCCGCCCATGATCTTGTCCCCGGTTTAGCGGTTTTCCTTCTTTGAATCAAGTTTTAAAGTTGTTCTGATGCAGTCGTCTAGCTGTCACAATTTGGCCCTTGTCAAAGTCACTTAAATCCTCGCGCTTGCACATTTTATCTGCTTCCAACATATAGACTTTACAGACAGAAGGTTCACTTGCTGCTTAATGTATCCCATTCACTCGCCATCGTAACGAGATAATGATATTCACTTCACCTGTCAGTGGTCATAACGTTATGGCTGATCGATGTATATGCACGATATATATAAAAAGCTAGTACCAGAGATAAGGTGAATAAAAAGAATATGAAAGAAGCTACTAAATTAATGCTTTTTACTATACTTGGTGATAAAATGACGCAGTGTCGCTGATTTTACGTGCAGAAAGAGAATATTTAACAGATATAAATGTATTTTTAATAGGTGAGTAGAATGATGCTCATTTTTAGTTTAGCATAATGGTGCAGCTATGTATATGTTTTGTGAATAATAGGACTATATTTGGTAGAATTGAATAACAATAATATTAATAATTCTAATTAATAATAACAAAATAAACGCTCTGGCAGTGTTTGTATATTACAGGGATTTAGAAATAAACTCGCTAAGTTAGTAACCTGGATGGAATGTCCAGTAGTTATCAATGGGACCCAATGAAAACATTCGAAAAATGCTTTCAGGTCAGACACTCTCTGATGGATGAGCCTATCAGATTGTATATAGAGTCGGCCAAAACATGGTATTGGTGCTAGAAAGTGTCTCACCTATGTGAAAAAGTGAACTTTCTAATCCATGCTTGTTTTTTTTTTTGGAAATATGCATACAAATTAATATTTTTATCAGATTAAAAGAAACATATTTGATAAATACAATTCCATACTCTTTTATGTTTTAGTGTCTGTAACCTTTTTTTAAAATTAAATCTTTCAATGATCTTAACTGTCTTTCACATGAAAAGACATAAACCTGAAAAAGTGCTTTATTCAAAAATGCAGAATGGTGAATTTGACATGGTTACAGACACTACAGATTTTTTAAGCTTTTACCAAAAACCAAATTAAGCAACATTTTTTTACAGTTCATATGCTTTTAAAGGCTTACACCAATTTTAGTATCAATACTCAAAGAAATAGGAATAATGTGCATTTTAAATCATTACTATTTGAAGCGAGACAGTATAATGCTAAAAAATGCAGCATTTTTAGGGCAAATATAAAACTCCAAATCTCTCCAAAATGGCTCAAGTTAGCAACTTTGGATTGGTGCAGGATTTGTTACTTCCATGTTGCATAAACTTTAGAAATAGCTTCTTTACCACTTACATTTTTTGTACCATATGTATACCATAAAAATAATAAATAATTAAAATCAGCACCAATACTGTGTTTTGGCTGAGTGTGTATATATATATATATAAGGGCAGGATCTATCAGTGCTAACTATTAGAAAGCATTTTTTTTCTCTTTTGCTGAGGGGTTAAGCTGATGTACTGTATTTTTTGGTTGGATGGGTGAAAAATAAAAAACCAGTAATTCTGTTATGCCACTCGGGCATTTGGCAGCCATATGTTCACTGGGAGAGAAGGTTTTTTTTTAGTTCTTTTTTTTTTTTAAACTTAATTTTTTGATCACCTTAATGCTATGATAAAACCTCTTCACCAACACCAACACCTTGAGGAAAACCTGCTGGAGAAATAAATGACGTTGGTCCTTCCAGTACGCTTTCGGAGACATGAACAATGTATGTCACGATTCATTGAAGATGTTCTTTTTTTTTTTCTTTTGGTCAAGTAAAAATTTTTGGGATTAGAGTCACTTTTGGATCAGTCGTCAACACACAAGCATATCACAAGACAGGCTGAGAGGGGGAGCTTGGATCAGTCGCGGGAGATGGACAAGGTGCCAGAGCAGCACATAGTCGCGTTACTGACTTGTGTTTCCACTTTACGAGAGGAATGACTGTGTAAGCTGCTTAGACTTTAGTTTGACTAAGATATCAAACTTACCTCATAATGATTGTGATGTAGTTGACACTTGATTGTATTTGCAGTGAAGTGAATAGCAGTGATAGTAAAAATGCTTTTTTATTATTTTTTTTATTTTATTTCAGTCATAGCGAACGCAGCTTTGAGTGATTAATTTCCTTGTATTCCTGTGTCCTGACTGCATTTAAGCTTCCTCTCAGTGTCCATCTTGAGCATCTGACAGCATTGCCAAAAGGTGGTCTGTACTGGATTTTATTTGTGAGTGAAAATACCTAGATTTATATGTGTAAGATAAATATATATATATATACAAATAATATATATTACATATAAAATAAAAACTATAAAAGAAACTGTCCTTGCTCATGTGTTTTCCATTCACAATTTTTTTGCCCACAGCATTTGGGGTCCAGCTGTACGATAATAACCCACATCTGGAATCTGTCCACTGCTGTCGGTGCTAATTTTCGCAATTTTCTTTTCGCATGGAGGGCAGTTGCAATCAGAATTCCAAGCATTATGTTATTCACAATAGGTTGGACTAGCATTATCAGTAAATCTCCATTCATTTAGGATATTAAACTGCATGGGTCAACTAACAAAGTGAACACAATTTTACTAAAAGACAGGACTAAGAAAGGACAGGACATTTGCCCATGTGCTTATATTCTTTACACTTTATATGTGTATGCCTTGTGGGTTTCCTCCGCGTACTCCGGTTTCCTCCCACAACCGGAGATGTGCAGATTAGGCTAATTCGCATTTCCAAAGTGAGTGAGTGTGTGTATTTGTGTGTGTGTGTGTGTGCCCTGTGATGGATAGGCACCCCGTCCAGGGTTTACTCCATCTCTTGCCCTAAGTCTGCTGGGATGGACTTCCATGGGATAAAGCGGTATAGATGATAAGTGGAGTGGAGTGACATTAAGCCTGTTCACCATCTGAGCAATAAACTGTGCATTCATGTCAAACGCCACTACCACTCATACTGACTGAGCTTGGGAATAAGCAATGAATTTAGAGTACTATAGAATAGAATAAAATGTAGAACAATAATAAAATAAAATTATAAAAATAGTAGTATGTATAGACAGCATGGTGGCTTAGTGTTAGGCACTGTGACGTCAACGTGTTCTCCCTGTGCTTGGTGGGTTTCCCCCAGGTACTCCGGTTTTCTCCCACCGTCCAAAGACATGTTAATGGGATATGAATAAATGGTAGAATACGATTATATATATATATATATATATATATATATATATATATACTCAGCAAAAAAAGAAACGTCCTCTGACTTTCAACTGTTTTTACTTTCAGTAAACTTAATGTGTAAATATTTGTATAAACACTAAGAGTCAACACCATAAGACATAAACTAAAAATGTTTCCCAATGTGTCTCTGAATGAAGGGAGGCTCAAAATCAAAAGTACCAGTCAGTATCTGGTGTGGCCACCAGCTAGAAGTACTGCAGTGCATCTCCTCCTCATATTATATCATATAATATTGTTTATGATAAAAAAATTACACGAAAGATTTTTATTATACAATAAGCAATATACATTAATATACATGTATGTGAAAAAAATATATAATTTATACGAAAATATTTTTTATATACAACATGTATTTTTTTATATTGCTTATTTTAAATTAAAATTCGTTTGGTGTAATTTGTAAATCATAAACCTATGAATTTATGTTCTAATATAATGTGGCGTGGGCGGGATTTCAATTAGCAACCATCATGCTTTGCAGGAGGGGGTTGTTATGTGTTCACCCTGTTGGGGAAAGGTGTTTGGGTTAGTGGCTTCGGCCAGGTTGGGTGTGTGTTTTATTGATGTCGAATGTGCTGTTTATGCTGTTTCGTGCCATTGCTGAATAAATTATTCCCAGTAATTTGCATTGGGTAGCAAGGAAGCTCACTCGTCTCTCCAAGTTCCTTCTTAGTGGTGAAAAACACTACAATAATGAGATAGAGATTATATGTGTGTGCGCGCGTTGGGCAATTCGTGGCAGAAAGGCATTTTAGCGTATAACACACCGGCTAATGATCTTAACTCAATAGCGGCAGCTTGTAAAAAATACACCATAGTTGCCAGACAGCAGTCATTACAAGCCAAGGCATTACTAGTTGAGTCGAAACAATCTCACTTCATTTAACCAATCACGGTTTCGACTAAGGCTCGCCTACCTTATCAACATACATCGACAAATAAATAAATGTGGAAATGCAGAAATAAATATATGTAAAAATGTGGAAAATCTAAAATGGATTAAAAAAATGTGACAACACAAAAATATTATTATCAATACTATATTTAATACTATATTTATTTATAATTATGATATGTTTAGTCCTCCATACAGCACTGACGTTACTTCCTCCATGCGTTACCATGGTAACATAAGCACCTCGGATAACTGTCGCTGCTGCCGTGAAACTTTCACACTACGGACATTAAATATTGAATATTTACTGAAAAAAAAAATCTATAAACCTATAAAACATACTATTGAAACGTGTATACCAAGTAAATGTTAATAATAATAATAATAATAATAATAATTGATTAAAGATGTACGGGAATTTATTTATTTATTTATTTATTTATTTATTTTTACCGATTACTAGCCTACATAATGCTAAATGTAAATTTTTGTGTTCTTTAAATTTTATGTCTTCTTTAATAAAAATAATAATGAATATATATAACCCCTTTTTCAAGCCCTTTTTTTCCCACTCCAGCGAGACCAAACGACTGGTGGGATTTTTTTTCATTCCGTTTTCCGGTGAAGTGAACACCTGTTGTTCACTCGTTCCCTACACCGTTTTGCGGTTCCCTTTAATCTGAACATTTTCGCTCCCTTGTTGAGTTTTGGAATCACACTTAACATGGCTGAACACTTTGAAGTATACTTGGCAGGGTACTTCAGGCCGTTTGGAACGCACCTAAGGTCATCGGGCCTCAAGACTCATGGATGCATGTGGGGAGTGAAAGCTGGCCCAGATTTACTGAAAAAGTTCATGCTGGCTAAAAAATGAAGGAATGCACAGTGCATCACAGCTTGTTCCTACAATGGGCACAACATCAGAACTGCATGACTGACAAAGAGGAAACAGATTAATTATAGCTTCCTCTGAGCAACGATTATAATCTGGATCTAGTGTAAGATAAGGTGGAGCGACAGCCATACAAGTTCATGAACAATAATGTACTGTATTAGAACAAACATTTTTTCCTTGCATAGGTTTTATGTTGGATTGCAACCCTCCCACAGGGCTTGGAACCAGCTCTGCATGGTTGTATGTGGCGAAGGGGCTGCCCCAAGGACCCGACACTGGCAGCAGTGTTGCCAACTCGTCAGTAAGGAAAGTAGCTATTGGCTGTCGTAGAAGTCGCTAGAAGTCGCTAGATGACGTCATCACGTAATTTGCATAATGCAATTCTGTCATATGGCTTTCAAAAAGATACGTGACACTTATTTGAAGCTTGAAATATGGTAAGAATGTGTATTTGTATCTGACAAAACCATTTGTAGCATTTTGACTTTTATCTCATAACATTCAGTTTATTCTTGTAGATTTACATTTTTTTATTTTTAACGTGGCACTAAAGCTCCATCGTACCGTCGTAGTTTTTATACATAATATATATTACTATATATATCACCATTTTTTTCATATTTAGCAGATGTTTTTATCCAAAGGGACTTATAAATGAGGACATTTAAAGGAATTAAAATCAACAAAAATAGCAAAGACATGCAAATGCTATGCCATGTCTCAGTTAGCTTATACACAGTGCATTTAGCAAATGCTGATGATAGAATAGAAAAAGAATAATACATGCTTATGGTAGGCCTCTGTTTTTATTTTTTTAATATATATAATAGCCTAAATAAAAAAACAGGAAAGCTAGTGTTATTAGTTTAGTTTTTTTAATGTCACAATTCCTACCCTCCTCCTTTACCCGGGCTTGGGATCGGCAAAAGTGACCCAAATGAGACACTTTGGCGGAGTTTTTTTTGTTGTTGTTGTTGTTTGTTTGTTTTTCTGTTTTTTTTTTTTTTTTTTTTGCTTGTTTTTTTTTATCTTTATAATCTTATAATCCACTTAGAACCTTTAAACATGAACAGTTTAACCATAACATTGTAACATTTTTTAAATACCATCTACATTAACAATTTAACAGAGTAGTCCAAATTTTTTTGTTTTTTCCAGACCCTCCTCAACACTAACACTAGTTAACACTAGTTAACACTAGGGGGGGCTCCTGCGAGAGGACAGCCCTGTCTGTGAGTGCTTTGGGACGGGGGAGGGGCCGGCGGCGGCAGCTGCTGTGGCAAATTGAGAAGAGTCAGTACAGACACATCAGAGTCTCCAAAAGTCTCCAGTAACACAAGAAAAAGTCGCCAGATTTGTCGCTAGTCGCTTTTTAAAAAAATTGTCGCTAGAGGGATTTGAAAAGTCGCTAAATATAGCGACAAAGTCGCTAAGTTGGCAACACTGACTGGCAGGGATCAAACCCCCAATCATCTGATCAGCAGCTCACAGCCTTAACCACCTGAGCCACCACTGCCCCAATGAGCAGCTTTATTTTAACGCAGAAAAAAATAATGCACACCTCCTGAGCATTCAGAGTTATGCTGATACTAACAGACACTTCAATTCTGTTTTGTACACACATGTTCCACATGTAAAGCTGGTGCAGAATCCAATGGGCTACAAATGTTGCAGCCCCAGGCATGAGCCACTAGGGAGCCTCAGAGGGAATATGAGATAGTGTTTGGACATAGTGGGATTGACATCAAGTGATACATGGACATGGTCATCTTAACAAGCCAATTACAAAATATTTTCATCACTGGTAAGTCTTAATCTGTTTTCCTTATGTGCAGCGCTGCTTGCATACAAAATCTTACTTGACCCACCAGGGATTTGATAGATAGATATAGATAAATAGAGAGATTAAGCAGTTTTAACTACTGGACTGGTTGCTGAAGGCCCTAAGCAGTGCTGCTTGAGTCTTCTAAAAGAGAATAGAGAGATCACTGGCAGAAAACCTACTGCAGCATGATTTGCAGACGGCCTAATGCAGGGCAAACCGCTTGATTGTTTGCTGAAGGCCTAAAACAGTGCTGAGCTGATTGAGGGAACATCATGAGGATTTGGGCATTTATATGAGGTTGGTGTTAAGATGTAGCTCCAAGCAAGCTTATAAATGAAGTTTATTGGAGAGTGAGGCGTCCATGCTGGTGTGATGCGGATGATTCTCAATCTGCCGCATACAGTTGATCTTGATTATTAGTTTTTCGTTACTCTCAAGTCAAAATTGAAGTGTATACACACGAGGATGAGTCAAAAATTACCCGCACTCTGGTTATATTAAAACTCCTGTTGTCTTATCAGCGCTTTCTGTTCAAGGCTACTGTCTCCCCAGTCACTCCTGTGCACTCAGTTCATTTGTCACTGCGGTGCGAGCAAAGATGGATTCCCCACTTGTGATTTGTATGAAACGAGTGCAGCAGATTAATGCAGATTAGCAGATTAATTTCTTATGGTCTGCGGGTGTACCTGGTGTCGAAACAACTCATTCGTGGAAGAGCATAAACGGAGGTGTTTAGATCTCCGCAAGGAAAATATGGACCGATACCCTAAGGATGGTAAAACTTTCTTCATCAGAGAGAATCGTTACCGGTGACGAGACACGGATTCAGCACTAGAGAATGGAACGGAAAGCTCCTCGATCAGTATTAGAACATTATCAGGGAAAAGGTTTAACAATCAACAGTGCTCGTTACAACAGTGAGACGCTTTTTTTAAAAGCTGAAGCCAAAACTTCCTCCCTATACTTCTGATCTCGTTCCATTAGACTTTCACCTGTTTGGTCCCCTAAAAGCGGCCCCATAATGATATGATCACTTCTGATAAAGAAATGATGACAGCAGTGCATTTGTGGCTTGCAGCTCAGCCCAAAGCATTATTTAAAAAGGGGAAATTTAAAGCTTTTCTAAAAGTCCATAAACAGCCAGAGTGTGGACCCACCCTCATATACATGATTGTATAGTTAAGATGACAAAAATAAACTACTTTCTAAAATGATGCTAGATTATTACTTTAAAAAGAAATCTTTTATTTTTATAAGCATTTCTATGCAGGAATGTCAATCAGGGTGCAATGCAGGGCCGCATCGTTGTTGTGAAAGCTGTTAACAGACGGCAGCCTAGGGCCATCCGAGAACACAGTGCACTGAGTCAGACTCTCAGAACAGCAAGATTGCTGCAAGCTTCCTCATTTACAATCATCATGAGACACGGGTTTAGTGAAATCTGTCAGAATTGACTTTACTCCTTTCTAAAATTGGTATGTTATACCGAATTACTTAGATTTTTACTGGTTTGGTCATTCTCCTCTGACTTCACTGATCAGCCAGGAGTTTTCTTTATTCTGTTTGGTATAAAGATTAACTGAAGCTCTTAACCGAAGCAGGATTTTTCCCCTCCTTTTCTGCTGCTGCCACATGATTGACTGAATAATTACAATAATGTATAATATATGTTCATAATAAAGTGGCCTGTCTGTCTATGTATTTGCTTGACTGTTTTTGAAAGGTTAAAGTTGTCATGCTGCACCATTAAACACTGCATTACTCATAGAAAATGTAGTTTTTTAAAAATCAACATTGCCAGATCAAACTGCACATGTATGGGATATATGTGTTTTAACTGACCTGGAAAAAATATTAGTGTGTGTTTTAAATATTGCTTTAGATGTTACTGCTTTTGAAATTATGTCAAATCATTATCTGCTTATACTGTCAAGACAATTCGAACATTGTAATTTCTACTATGCTGTAACTGTGGATTGGATTGTATATTGATCCAATTAGAGTAGATTTATTTGTCTGCAGTGGCGTAGTGGTTAGTGCTTGCACCTTCAAGGTCTGGGTTCGATTCCCACCTCTGGGTCTGTGTGCCTGGAGTCGCATGTCCTTCCTGTGCTTGGTGGGTTTGCTCCGGGTACGCCGGTTTCCTCGCACAGTCCAAAGACATGCAGATTAAGCCAAAGGGCGTTTGGGTCTGTGTGTGATGGATTGGCACCCCTCTTGTTCGGATATAAGTGAGCATTTGTCATTGTTCATGTTCCTAGCCAATATGTTGTGTAGGCCCCATATGGTCTTAATATTTATCTTGTATTTGAACCCTATTTTTGTCAGATAATATGGACCACTAGTAAGGCCTAGGTAGGATACAAGTGAGCCACCATCCCATCACCCCACATACAGTAGACACCTTATGTTATTATAACGGCTTGGCTAGTTGTGGGGTCCTTATAAGCGAGATATACAAGAATTTGCTTATGGCCTGGAAAATGTAAGAACTTCAAGGAAACACTGCCTTAGAGAAATATGCAATTGCCATATTTAACCAGAAGATGGCAGCAGTGTATAATAGTGTAAACAAACCAGCTGCTTGTGTAAAATGAGGGCAGCCACTGAATCAGATCTAGTCTGTTTACACACAAACAAAAAGGACTCCAGAATGCAAAGTCAAAAGTTATTTATAAAATAATTGACAAATAAATATTATTGATCAGTCAACTTTTTTTCCCCCTTTAATTACACAACTAACACAAGATTTAGAAATCATATTAGAGATGGTAAAAATGAGATCAGACATTTTAGGTTGTTGATAAATGATCTTCGATTTATTCTTATTATTTACATGATGTAATGCGACTGTTTCATGCCAGTATTTCAGTACTAAGCATTTAAGGATATGAGTGGGCTTAGTGGTTAGCACTGTCACCTTGCACCTTCAGGGTCCGGGTTCGTGCAAGAGGTCTGTGTGCAGAGTGTTTAGGTTTTCCCAAATTAAGTGTAAATCTGTACCCTGCAAAGGATTGGCACCCCATCCAGGGTGTACCCCGCCTCATAGGCTCCAGCCCCGAGGCGACCCTGTACATGCGGTGTAGACGATGGGTTAATCAGTGTAGCAGAATACTGCTTGAGGAAAGAACCTGTGGGTTGATCTACCTTGTCTAGACACTACACTAGGTAGCTGTGTTTTTAAAAAAAAAAAAAGATTCAGTTGGTCTTTTTGGTCAGTATAATTCCAACACCCAGTTCCTGACGTAAGCACTTTATTGTTTATAGCCCAACAAAAAGTTTGTGCCCCTGTGGAACCATTTTCTTTTTATTGCTGAAAGCTGGTTCATTTTGTGCTGAAATGCAAAAAAAAAAGGTTTTTGTAACTAGGAACTGGCCCTGAAACTGCCTTGGAGGCAAAATGGGAATGAGATGTTCTGATTATATTAAACTATTTAGCCCAGATGATACAGCATATACAATGTTCAGCTGCGTTGCTTTGAAAAGTCTGGCTCCCCTTCATTAAATTACATTCTGTTAAACAAACACCACCATCAGACCCATATGTGATTTCCTCCCTATTGCTGTTATATTACTATACTGTGCACTATTGTCCAGGGATAGAGTAGATTTTGGAGCGTGACTGTGAATATTTGTGATCATTCAACTACATAAGAGCGTTATGGAAGCCAGGCACTTTTGTAGGATGAGGAGGTCCAAGGTGCAGCTGATATTCCAGTTCATCCAAAACGTGTTCAGTAAGGTTAAGGTCAAGTCTCAGTACACTAAACATGTGGACTATTGACTCATAAGTGTTACAAATTATTTGGCGGTATAAAGACAGGGGAAAAAAAGGTCTTCAGCAACTAGATGTCAGTTGTAAAATGTTTTCTTGCCTGTCGTCCAAATAGCGACCTCTTGCGGAGATTTTTTTAGAGTGTCAGAGTGATGGGTTACGTGTAAGTAGGCAGCCAGGACTATACAGACACAACACATCTCCCAAGCATTTCTCAAACCATCTTTATTCCCAGAGCCAGTTTATTATAAATACAAACATTACCATTGTCATCATTCTTATTCATTATCAGTTCTTCTGCTGTTATCGTTTACATTCACCATCAGTCATCAGATACAGGATTGTGATCTTTAGTGCAACTTTTCTTCCAGGGTGCCCAAATTGCAACATTTCCTAAAACTGCAAAATTCCACTTTTTGAATTCCAGGCTTCACTGTCTCACAGTGGCCTTGTGCAACACATTACAATCCTCAATCGTTTACATTTAGACAACTTTTTTTCTTACTTGTGTTCACAGTACGACAGGAGAATGTACAGTGAAGCCTCAGGTCTATGGGATGTGAGCTAAGGAACACTTTAGGAAATAAATACCCAGGATCACACTAAACAGTCATTTAGGTTAATGTTGCACTGGTTATCTTAGTGCTCCCTTTAACTATATCAACATTTCAATAGTTAGCTCATTCACCTTGTAATCCAGCCTCATTGTACATCCTGTGATCTACATGATATCAAATAAGATTTGTTGCCCAAACAATGAGACATAGAATGAACAGAATGCATTATCTGGACCGTTCTTTAACACAGCTCTCCTGAATTTGGTTTAGACAGTTGGAGAGGGAGGTAAGTGTTGTATTTTATAAAGAACTAGGGATTGGTGGGGTAGAGGTGTGCGTGGGAATGTCATGAATCCCAGCCCAACGGAATATTGACTGATCCTGCCTGTCCTACAGAAAGTCTGACTAATCCCACTAATCTTTCTTTATGGTTGCCCAAAACCTGTTTGCTCCAGCAGAAAGTCCGACCTATTCTGCTTACTCTTGCAGCACAACTAAAACTGCAGAAAGTTTGACCAGTCCCACCCACTCCTGCAAAAAGGCTTGACTAATCCTGTCTGCCTGCCTGCATAAGGTCTGATCAGTACCCCCTCCTCCTAAAGAAAGTTTGACTAATCCTGTTTGCTCCTACCTTAAGTTTGACCGGTCCCACCTGCTCCTACAGAAGGTTTGACCAATACTGCTTGCTCCTACAGAAAGGCTAACTAATCACAACTCCTACCTTAGGGTTAGCCAGTCCCACACTATTCTACAGTAAGTCCCACCTACCTCTACGGAATTTTCACCAGTCCCACCCACTCTTGCATAAGGTTTGACTAATCCTACCTGCTCTTGCAATTCTGCTTCCCGTGGCAGTACAACTAATTGCTCCTGCAGAGAGTTTGACCAGTCCCATCTGCTCTTGCAGAAAGGTTGACCAGTTCCACCAACTCCTGCAAAAGGTTTGATTCATCCTGACTGCTCCTACCTTAAGGTTAACCAGTCCCACCTGCTTCTACAGAAAGTCTGCCTAATCCTTCCTGCTCCCACTTTAGGGTTGACTAGTCCCACCTGCTTCTACCAAACGTCTGACCAATTTTGCTTACTCTTACAGTATAATCAATTGTCCATCCAGAAAGTTTGACCAGTCTGCCCCTGCTCTTGAAGTTCGCCCACTTCCGAAAAAGGTTTAATTAATCCTGCCTGCTCCTACAGAAAGTTTGATCAGTCCTACCAACTTCTGCAAAAGGTTTGACCAATCCTGCTTGCTCCTACAGAAATTTGACCAAGTCCTCTTACTCGCTCCTGCTCCTGTAGAAGGTTTGACGAGCCCACCCATTCCTACAAGTTTGACTAATCCTGCCTGTTACTGCAGAATGTCTGATTACTCCCCCCTCCTCCTACAGCAAGTCTGACCAACGCTGCTTCCTCCGACAAAAAATTGTAGGAGAATCTGTCTGCTCCTACCAAAGATTTGACCAGTCTGTCTGCTCCTACAGAACGTTTGACTGGTCTCTCTTGGTCTGTAAGTATGATTAATCCCCCATGCTCTAGAATAAAGTTTGACCAGTCCCACCTGCTTCTACAGAAAGTTTGACGAGTTTAATCTGTTGCCCCAGAAAGTGTGACCACTCCTTCCTACGTATGCACATAGTTGACTAATCTGGCTTGCTCATACTTAAGTTTGACCAGTCCCACCTGCTTCTATCTTACATCTGACCAGTCCTGCTTACTCCTACAAAAAGGATGACTAATCCCAACTGCTCTTACCTTAAAGTTAACCTATTATGCAAATATGTCTAATCCCACTTACTTCTGCATAACATTTTACCAATCTCAATTACTCACACAAAATTTAGACCAATCCTGCCTGGTCATGCCATAAATCTAACCAATTACATCTACCACTGCAGAACTATTGTTCAAACCTGCCATTGACTGTTCGACTAATCCTGCTCAATCCCACTTTTCAGCAGAAAATTCCCACTCTTACAGAAGTTTTGACCAACCATGGCTGCTCCTAAAAAGTGTCTGACCAACCCTTGATCTTCCTGCAGAAAATTTGACCAATCAATTCTACATCACAATAATATTTTTAACCTAGTTGTTTTCACCAAATTAAAATATTTGTTTGGCCATCATGACCCTGACCAGGAAAAACAATTACTGAAAGAGGGTTGAATGAATGCAGTAAATGGGATAACAATAGACCTCCATGTTAAAGAAAGTGGACTTTATTTTTCCTACGAACTTCACTTCAGACTGCTTGCGACATCTTTGTTGGGCCTCATGGTAAACCAGTCCCGATACACACCTCTATTCTGGAGCATTATTCAGGATGAGTTGCCTTCTGATTCTAACTGGCTCATTCTTTTGGAATGGTGAGAAGTAACACTGAAAAAAATGCACAAAAGACTCTAACATATTTAACCACCTTATCGACAGTAAGAGATTTGGTTAGGCTTCTGAGAATAGAACTTTATTATCATTGACGATGAATGGGGAAATTTATCATCATATGCAAATCTGTAAAAATATCTGCAGAAAATATACAACTTTTATACTGTAAAATAATGCATTTTGACCTCTTCACTGTAACTCTGTAAAGTGACATGTCTCTTTGTACGTCCAGATGAGTGGATCTGCAACCCGGGATGACATTTGGCTTTGTCTCAAACCACATACCACCATACTTAATAGTGGGTAAAAATAGTAGACCGCCTGTGTTGTCATTCTGTTTTGACACACTATGTAGTACAGTACTATGAGGAGCATGAGAGTTTAATACATGATCATACCCTGCATAAAATGTTCAAATAAAATTCCTAAGATAATTCTATAGAATGTGAAAGACAAATGGAAAACCCTACAAAACGTTATAACCCAAGTTATTTAGGAAAAAAAAAAACTATACAAAATAAATTTCTGTAAAAATGGGTCTATAGAAATGGTTCAATGATGGATCCAAGGTAAAAGTTTTATGCCAGAAGCCCTTCCTGACGCGCCCCTCTCTATTTATCCGGGATTGGGACCAGCACTAAGAGTGCACCGGCTTGTGCAAACCCCACTGGCTAAGGTTGGCATCCGGACCTAGAATGGATTCAGGAGTCCACCAGGAAACCTGTCCTAATCCTTAACTTTAAATAATGATAGACTATGGCTGGTTATAAAGTACTTTGTCTGCACGATCTCTAATGTATTTATTTAAAAAATACGCAATCAGGATGAGCTTCTTCTGCAACATTTCCAACAAAAATTTCATGATGATGATGACAAGCAAAATGTGAACAACAGAACATGAAAGGAATAGAATGGGTGTGCAATGCAAAAAAATCTTAGCATCTTAGCAAGTGAAATATTCTATAATCTAACCAAAGCGATCTATAATTTCTTAAAATAAGATTACGACAAACCAATTTTTGTCTACTGAGATGTTACTAAAATTGCAAGAATCAATTGCCATTTCCCTCACTCTTACTCATCATCTATATCGCTTTAGCCTGTATACAGGGTCGCCTATCCCACAAGACCTGGGGCATAAGGCAGGGTACACCCTGGACACTACGGGCGATTAGGGAACGTCAATTAGCCTAATCTGCATGTCTTTGGACTTATAGATAGATTTGCCTAGATTCAAGGACATTTCTCTTGCTATTCTTAATTTTTCTGCAGTGTAAAAGGACTAACTTGACCAAGCAATGGACTGCCATTTTATCTAACCTAAGATATTTTATAGTAGTGTAAAAATGTTAAAAATGAAAAGTAAAAAAAAAAAATCAAACCATTTGGATGGAATTTTGCTTAAAAGGAAAAAATTCTAAAAAAAACAAAGTAACAGCTCAACAGAACTTTTATGTCTTTTCAGGATTTTCTAGAATTCTACTGAGGTCTATAGATTTCTACAGAACTGAGTAAAAATTCTATATAAGGGTGAGTCAAAAATTACCTGCACTCTGGCTGTAGAATTAATTTTAATTAACTTTTAGTAAAGACAAATACATGATTTTTGACATGCTTTTAAATACACTTTTGTCCATCTATCAACAAGCATTCGTAAATATTAAAGTAAAAATGTTTGGGGTGAAGGTGTGGAGCGAGATCAGGTCAAAGGTTTTGAAAATGTCGACAGTGTGAGACGAACAGGTGTCCGGTTCCTTCCTTGAACTGCTCTACTCATTTTTATACACGCTTCTTTGCGAAAAACACTTTCTCCATACTGCGAATGCATTCTTTGATACTTTGCTCTTCTTTCCGCCTCACAAGTGGGGCGTCTATTTTCGTAAAGACGGTGAAAGTCCTAATCTAAACGGAGTGCGGATCATTTTTGACTCAGCCATGTAACATCCACCTCGAAAGCAGACGTTTTATGGAATTGTATTGGAGGTTTATAGAGGTCTATAGAACGGAGTAAAAATTCTACAGAACGTGCGTGCATGTCGCATTAAGTTTCTGCGTTCTATAAAGACTCCATAAAGGTCTCTATAAAAAAAAAAAAAAAAAAAGGGAACATTTTTTTGCAGGGTGATGAATGCTTTCATACAATCATGGCCAACTGTGAACGCTCGTAACCTATTAGCATGCTGTGGTTTGCACAATGCTAGCAGGTGGCTATGCGAGCGCACTCACTGTTAGCAGCGCTAGGTTTTTCTGACTGAATGCTAAACATCTCTGTTGCACCATTTTCTCTCTCTCTCTCTCTGTCCCTCACCTCGCATTCTGATTGTCTGTGCATTTCCTCTGAGTCTGTGCTTTGTGTGCACATACCTGTGTGTGTGTGTGTTTGTGTAAATGTGTGTGTAGTCATAAATAAGCCGAAACACTGGAGCAAATATATTGCTTACGAAAGGCATCACTTTTTTTTTTTTTTTTACAGAGAAAATCAAGCTTGAGGCATTGTTGCGGTTGATTTTTTTTTTTTTTTTTTTTTTTCCGTTTTCTTTTATACAAAATGACCAGTTATCATTATTTCCTAATGAACGGTAGAGGTATGTGATGTGAAAAAAAGTTTCGCAGTACAATATGTTATCAGAGGATGACGTCAGAGGATGATGTCACGTAGGAAAGAAAAAAAGAACACAAGAACAACAACAACAAAAAATAGACAAACAAAGTGTCTCCTTGACATATCCTCTATACCTCAGAGGTCACGTTGTGTTAGGAAGCAGTGTGGGTCTTACTGCTCTGTGTGTGTGTGTGTGTGTGTGTGTGTGTGTGTGTATATATATATATATATATATGTGTGTATGTGTATGATTCATCCAAATTCTGAGGCTGACTGAAAAGAGGTATAAATAGACAAACTCATAGCACCAACAAGTCTGAGCGGAGGCATCACCTTTTGTCTAACTTGTGAAAATATATAAAACGGATAAGAGTTCCTACGAGGTAAGAGAGACAGTCACAGACGGTCCGGCAGAGGGTAGGATCTGAAGTCGGATGGGTAATGTAGTCGGGGGTGGGTTTGTGGAGAAAAACACGCCTTCATGAACACTCTTGTCGTAATCCTCATTAGTTTTGGCAACGGAACAGTGGCAAACTTCATTGAAAGCTGATTTTGGCGTCTGGATAGGCTCATGCGTGCTTTGATCTGAAATTACGTTCTTTTGCTTTTACCGTTCCATCTTTTCTGTGTTCCGAGAACTCCTCGTTGCGTGTGTAAACCTGTGAGTGAAGGAAAATCTTTTCTCAAATAATTATCGGGATTCGAGTTCATGTAGATAGTGTGAAAACTTTGCACAAGATGAGCAGAAGTTCATCTTGCGTGTAGCTTTTTTTTTTTTTTTTTTTACATCTTTCCCCAAATGGGATACAGATCTGATTTCTACTAGGTGTGGAATGTTGCATGATACAAATGCATAGATCACACAACCGAGTGCGTGATGAGCCAACGCCAGCGACTAGTAGATATACTCATTCACCAAACTGTACAACAAAAATACACCTCGAGTAACTGAGAACAACAATGTACAAGACAGAGAGCGAGAGAGAGAAAGAAATAAAGAAAGAAAAGAAAAAAAACGCTATTCACATGTACCCGCATCGTAAAAGAAATGGTCCGTCTAGAAATGATGGCCGGGAGCTACGTTTTGTTTTTTTCTGTTTTTTTTTTTTTTTTTTTTTTATCGATCTGTGGAATGCAACGGCACTCAGTAGTGAGAGAACGGAGTTCATTGAACGTGTCCGAAGAGGGATGGGTGTGGATAAGCGCCACCGTTGTGTGTTTGTGTCTGTGGGTGCGAGTGGGGCAGGGTCACATGATGATGGGCGGGTTTGGTCAGTCCTCAAACACCTCGAGAAAGAGCGGAGGAAACAGCTCGGTGGGACACTCCACCTTCATGTGCAGGAAGCGGCTGGCGTGGCACGCGCCGATCATGCGCAGGTCTGTCACCTTCATCAGCAGCTTGGGCCAGAAGTGCGCCACCTTGTGCTTGCGATAGTTGACGTAGTGCTCGAAGGCCAGCAGGAACTCCTCCTGGTAGCGCTCGATCCGGTCCACGCTCGTCAGTCCCGGACGATCTGCGAAGGACACAGGACGTTAAGGATAATATATATAATGACAAATATGCAAGTCGCAGTTATTAACAATGCAATTTACTCAGTGCAGCTTTTGACACTATTGATCATAGTATTCTTCTTCACACATTAGAAAATGTAGTAGGAATTAAGGGAACGCCCCCCTTTCAGGCTCAGATCCTATTTGACTGATTATCAGTTGTAGATTTAAATGGTGATTAATCTGTGTGTTCTAAAGTGGAGTTTGGTGTTCCACAGGGTTCAGTTTTAGGCCCACTGTTTTTTTTCTCTTCACATGCTTCCTCTGGGCAACATAATCCGTAAGCATGGTATTAGTTTTCATTGTTATACTGATGACACACAGTTCTACGTCTCAGCAAAACCAGATGACAAAAAACAGCTTACTAAAGTTGAGAAATGTGTGCAGTACATAAGAGAGTGGATGCTAATTAACTTCCTTCTACTTACTGTAATCCTGATAAGACAGAATTTCTAGTCATAGGTCGACAGGCAGCTAGAAGCAAGCTTTTTGATCACACTGTAACTTTAAATGGTCTTTCTTTCATCAAGTGCAACAATGAAAGACCTCAGTGTGATTTATAGATTCCAGCATTTTATTTGAAGCACATAGATAACAGTAGATAATATTACCAGGATAGCATCCTTTCACCTTAGAAATATTGCCAAGATAAAAAAATATATTGTACCGCAGTATCTGATTGAACTGCTAGTGTCTTGCGATCCGTCAAGCCTACTTTGATCAAAGGATGCAGGCTGCTTGTCAGTACCGCGTATTATGAAAACTACAGCTGGGGGCAGAGCAGTGGCGGCACAACAGTCTAAAACGGGTATATTAATAAGGATCTCACCGAATTTGGTGGAAACTGCTCTTCGCTCGTTAAGTTCGCCATCATTACTCTGATTGACCGCGCCTCAAAAGAAAAAAAAATTAAATCTCGCGGTATTTTCTGCTGCTTGGGGCAGAATTTTCAGCGCCCCAAGACCATAAAATTCTGAGAACCTGATTGGCCGCATATTTATTAATTTACCCTAGCAACAGTACATGACAGGCCATTTGGCTGCACTCAGGGGCGCTTTTTCTCAGCGCCCCATGACAGAAACGATACTGTAGAAGTCTGTCTGTGGAAATTCACTGGTGAATGAATGTCACTAGGTGGGAAATGTTGTATATGTTATTCATATCGCATGTAGGCACATACTGGTGGGTAAACCGAATTAAAAAACTTAATTTGTAAAAATATATTTTACATTTTTAGCCCCTCTTATCAGGGAGGGCGGTGCCCCAGCGCCCCCTATGGGCCGGCCGCCACTGGGGCAGAGCTTTTTCTTAAAAAGCCCCAAAGTTATGGAATAGTCTTCCAAATAGTGTTCGGGACTTGGACATAGTCTCAGTGTTTAAGTCCAGGCTAAAAACCTATTTATTTAGCCAAGCATTTTTGTAAATAGATTTGCCTTAGGTAAAGGAGCAGATCTGGGGGACTCATGGACGTAGAGTATTAGGTGAACTGGTATGTTTAGATGCTGTCTTCCTCACTCTCATTGATCACTCAGGTTTGTTGATGGTGAGGTGATTGGGTGCTTTACATCTCAGCGAGCCCTCATGTCTGTGTTTCCTTCTGGCTCTCCCTTTTAGTTATGCTGTCATAGTTAGTCCTGCCGGAGTCTCTGCTTGCACTCTACAGTTAATATACATTCACATTATACATTATGTGACTGTGACCATACCTAACTGCCATCTCTCCTCTTCTCTCTCTTTCCTTCTACCTATCTTTCTGTCTCTGACTCGTCCTTGTGTCCTGCGTCTGGTTGGTCTCAAGGTTTCTACCTATTACCATCTCATGAAGTTTTTCCTTGCCACTGTTGCCCTAGGCTTGCTCGTCAGGGACAAACTTATCGTTTTGATTCATACACGTTCACATCTCATACAAACTTAAATAATTCTTTTGATTGTGTAAAGCTGCTTTGCGACAATGTCAATTGTTAAAAGCGCTATACAAATAAAATTAAATTTAATAAATATTTTATGATATCTATTGTATCCATCTATTATTTTTATTAGTTTGCCATTAGAGAACAAGCATAACACTCTCCATTCTTTGGGCTTGTCAGCCAGCGATGGCTGTTGCATCATCATCATTGGGATTCAAACTTATGATCTTTGGCTAAACGAAGCAAATATTTAAACATTTATTTTAACACAATACAAAACTGTTTTCAGAATCTTTGGCACTGAACGTTCCACTTGCAGTTTTAATGATTTCTGGAGGTCCATTCTTTACTTTGGTAGAAAAGTATCGTCTAATTGTTTATCATCAAGCTTGACAATGCCAAAACTCAAATAAACTATAACTGTGAAAGTGTGAGCTTTGGGATCTCGTTTTCCTCTTTCACCATTCGCCTCAGTTAATGTCCCAGTGTTGCTATTCCTTCACAAAGTATTAACTTTGAGTAGCCAATAACTCTTAACTGGTCTTTCATGCAAAACATGCAATACCAAAGTAATTTAAATCAATATAATGAGACAAATTATTCGGGGGGAAAAATGTAAGCAAGGCACTGGGCCACAAAACGGCATAAACATGCCTTGGAACAGATCATACAGTTGTCTAGAACTGTATTTGGGAAATAAACACTGTTGGTAGAGAATGATCTAAAATTTTCAAAAAATTTCTATAAAGGATAAAGATGATCAAATAGGAAAAAAACGTTGAAAATGAGTACTTTAGCATCCACCGAACATCCACCAGAGCCCGCTGTAGGCATTCAGCTTTGCACACATTCACGGCCAAAACATAGTATTGGTGCTGGTTTTATTATATATTTTTTTATTAAATATAATAAAGAAAATGTGCACGCCAAAGAAGCTACTTCTGAACTTCATGCAACATGGAAGTGACCAATCTTTCTTCTCTAAAAATTTGCTAATTCCCAAAAAGTTGCTAATTTCATCCGTTTTTTAGAGATAATTTTATATTATTTATTTATAATTTTATATATTTTCATTGTTATATTGTCTCGCTTTTAACAAAATACCATTTTAAATGATAATTATTCATATTTATTTGAGTACTGATAATAAAATTGGTACAAGCTTTTCGAAGCATATGACCTGTAAAAATTGTGGCTTAAATTGGTTTTTGGTAAAAGTTTAAAAAGCAAAAAACCTGTAGTGTCTGTAACCATGTCAAATTCATGTTTCGATATCCTAACAATTTAGCATTTTAGAACAAACCACTTTTTAAAATTTATGTCTGTTTATGTAAAATCTAAATTTGGCCAAGTTTCATCTGAATGACAGTTAAAATCATTAAAAGATTTGAATGTAAAAAAAAAACTAACGGACACTACATACAAGGACATGAAACTGTATTTAGCAGTTTTTTTTTTGTTTTTAATCTGATAAAAATATAAATGTTTATGCATATTTACAAAAAAATGAAGCATGGATCAGGAGGTAAAAAGCATTAAGCCTTATGAAAAATGGTCTATTTGAAAACTAACTTTTCAGCTAGGTGAGACACTTTTAGCACTGATACCATGTTTCGGCCGTCAGCATAAACTTTCTCCAGCTGCTGACATTATAGGAAATCATCATTTATCATGATCGTATAAATTTCCACATCTCTTTAAACTGCTGCCCATAGTGTTAGCACTGAACTGTGCATTCATCTTTCTTAGTTAAAGATTTATGAACTACCTTACTGCAACCTCCTCCTTTTTAAAAACAATGTTCTTGGTCAGTCATCACTGCTCAGTCTGTTTAACTGCAATCTGCAACTTATCCCTTGTAGGGATAAGTTGCATGTGATGTTGTGTCATGTGATTCGTTTGTTCTTTTCAAATTGCTCCTTTTTAATTAAAGGTCTCAGTGATTCTGGAGTTGAGGTAACTGCAATGCAATATTAAACATCACTATTACTTCTTCTTCTTCTTGTTCTTTCACCTTCTCCCATTAGGGGTCGTCACGACAGATCATCCGATCTGCACAAGTCAATTTGGCACAGATTTCACACCAGATGCCCCTCATGACGCAACCTTTCCATATTTATCCAGTGGCTGGATTGTGAAACTGGGCCTGCCACATGGCAAACAAGAGGCCTCCTTGTGAGCCACTGATGTCCTATAAACACCACTACTCGTGACAAAAGGTCATCTGTAACACACTTAAACAGGTCTTGAAATCGCAGCTGATACCGAGTAACTTGAGTCATTATAAATCCACATGGGACATTAATTTAAAAGAGGCTGACGCTGCAATCTTTAACTATTGATTGTGATTATCATGGCTTTGATGTAATCGCGTTTTAATCTAAATCGCCGAGTTGTTTCCCTTGAGTGGCCTGTGTAATCCTGGGTAATCGCTGCGTGGGAAGATCTGCCATAGCTGATCTAATGCCTCTTAAATACAAGTCAAAAGCTGGATGGAAGAACACGGATTATACGCTTGTGCCAGAAGGCTGGAGAGACTAATATTTCGTGTCATCATACACAGCCTGACTAGTCATAGGGCGCCAGCTTATCACAGGTGGAAACCCTCCGTCAGACACTACAGATTATTTTATTCGGCCCCAGAATATACACTATATTGCCAAAAGTATTCGCACGCCTGGCTTCACATGTATATGAACCTGAGTGACATCCAAATCTTAACCCCTAGGGTTTAATATGATGTTGGCCCACCCTTTGCAGCTATAACAGCTTCAGCTCTTCTGAAAAGGCTTTCCACAAGGTTTAGGAGTTTGTTTATAGTAATTCATGACCATTCTTCCAGAAGCTCATTTGTAATTCGTCCCAAAGGTGTTTTATCAGGTTGAGGTCAGGACTTTATGGAGTAAAGTTTGGAAATTGCCTTTTCCTGTTCCAACATGACTGCACACCAGTGCATAAAGCAAGGTCCATAAAGACATGGATGAGCGAGTTTCGTGTGGAAGAACTTGACTGGTCTGCACAGTCCTGACCTCAACCTGATAGAAAACCTTTGGAATGAATTAGAGCCGAGACTGTGAGCCAGACCTTCTCATTCCCACATCTGCATCTGTCCTCACGAATGTGCTTCTGGAAGAATGGTCAAAGATTCCCATAAACACACTCCTAAACCATGTGGAAAGCCTTTCCTGACGAGTTGAAGCTGTTATAGCTGCAAAGGGTGGGCCAACATCATATTAAACCCTATGGATTAAGAATTGGCTGTTTCTTAAGTTCATATGCATGTGAAGGCAGGGGAGCGAATACTTTTGGCAATATAGTGTATATTCTAAATGTTTCCAAATAACCCATAGTGTCTGACCGAGTGTGTGGCAATATTGTGTATCTTTAGACTGTAGGGACAAACCCACAAAGCTTGGAAAAAACATGCAAATTCCACAAACCTATACCAAAGGCTGTATTTTAACCCCCTAATCCTGTAGATGCAACAGTGCTAACCACTGAGCTGTCCAATTCTGAATCTGATTCAATTTTATTTATTTATTTATTCCCTCCGCCCCAAATTTCCCGATTTAATCATAGCTTAGTACCACCTGTCTCTCTGCTCGGCGACAACTACCAATCAGGGAAGGTAAAGACTGTCACTTGCTTCCTCCCAGACATGTGGGGCAAACCAACCGTATATTCTGCACACACGATGCTGGGGATGGCGTAACATGTTTGGAGGAAAGCTCTATCCTCTCCTTCTGCTTGTGTGAGCTCAGGGTTGCCCTTGATTGGCTATTGTCACTATGATTGATGTCATAGTACGAGTATGTCGTCCCTCCCAACCCAAGAGAGAATCTCCCCTGCAGACTCCTGATCTCTGGATAATGGGGTGAACATGGTTCCATTACGCCACTTGGGTGCCGATTTGATCATTCGATCACCACTTCGATCCGATCACCACCAATCAAATTATATAGGCTTCATAACTTGCTCTGCTACACTATGGTTGGGGTAAAGTTAATTTCAGTGGCAGGAAAATCTGAAACTAACTAGCAGGATACATCGCATAAGAGACTTGTGAGTCCGCTTTTTATACCTTTGAGATGCTGTGATTATAATGGTTCAAGTACGAACACTTCATCAACTCCACCTTTGAAGTAAAGATAATGAAGTATGTTCTCATTGTAATAAAAGTGTATTCAAATTTCCTAACCTACGGACCCTTGATTCAACTTGCCAGTTATCGTAATTGATAAAAACAAGTTTATCAAACTGTAGTGTGCTCTGTTCTTCCATGACTGGAATCACTACATAGTGTAGGTTTTGTTCATTCCATTTCTTTACCACCCTAATGCTCAGCTTGTGCCAGTAGGCCTAATCCGTACCTGAAGAGAGCAGGATAACAGCTTGTAGCAGCGCCACCTCCGAGTCGTCTAGGTTGAAGGAGGAAAGAGAAACCCCAAGGTCGAAGATGGCATCCGAGACCACACCCAGGCCGCCGTTCTTTAGCTGGCCACGCGTCACTGCCATCTCGCCATTGAGCGTGAGCGTCTCGCTCTCGGCGTCATAGCGCACGGCTGCGCGCAGAGACATGATTTCCATACAGCAGCCTTTCAGCAGGATGATCTGATCTTCACAAGGCAGCTAGAGCACACAATCGGCATTAGGGTTATGCCACACCTTACACACACCGTGCACATCAATAAAGCTGCATGTTAGCTGCAACATTTTTAGAACCCCATGTCATTTTGGCAAATCAAAAGCTTTTTGCATTTTTCTTTACAGTATAATAGTAAACTACTGTTTTCTTATGAAATAAAGCAAATGCACACCCTAAGCAAATTTAAACAAGTTTAGATAATAATAAATCTGTAAAGTTGGCGTGTCTGTACATTAAAGATATTTGCGAAACAATTTGGGGGGACGTTAGATGAGTAATAGAACACTTTAAGAATTTTTGTTTGTCTGTTTGTTTGTGCATGCATCACATAAAAACTACTAAACAAATTTTATTGGGGGTTTGACAGTTGCATTTGGACGGGCTTGAGGTAACGTATAGGCTTCATTTCATCACAATTGGCCCACGGAAAGAGGAGTTGTGCTACTTTGAAATTTAAATGCAAAACACATTTGCATCATTAATTCATCTCAAATGTCCACAGATGGCGCTGTAGGGTGTTTAATACGCGCTTATGAGTGCATTCCGTGCACTTTTTGTGGTAGCACGTAAAAATGTTATTTTACTCCAAAATTTAACAGATGGTGAATTTTTTAAAATGTGCTCATGAGTGTGCAATTAAATTCCACCCGACCAAAGTCGAAAGGACATTTAGTTAAAAGTAAATGAGCAAGCATGCAATTACATGAATCAGTATTTTTATGAGATTATCTGTTATTGTTATCTTTTTATTTTTTCTGGTTTACTTGCTCCAACGTGCTCTGCAATTGACTGAACGACAATCGAACTCACCTCACAGAACATAGGCAGCTTTTTGGCGAAGTCCACCACTCGAGTGATGGCCGGGGTGATGATTTTTGTAAACTGACTGAACGCTTCGATGTCCACCTTACTGCCCTCCGGCGTGCTGACGATCGTCCCCTGACCTATGTCTTCAGCCTGAAATGACAGGAAATGGGAGGAGCACGGTGCTTAGCAACAGCGTGACTGGCAGCCAAGGCACCTTTTCCACTTGGACATCTACCACATCGGACACATTAAGTCCTCACTCCCTTCTAAATAGCATGAGAAAAGGACAAGTAATCACAAAGCACACTGCAAAAAGAAAAAAACAAACAAACAAAAAAAAATCTGAGGTGCCCAAGTTATTCAGAAGAAGAGGAGGAGGAAGAGGAAGAGGAGAAGGAGGAGGAGAAGAAGGAAACTTAAACGATAGGACGACCAGAAGAAGTAGGAGCAGAGCTTCTTTTTATTTTATTAAATTCTTTTTATAGGTCTCTCAGTTATAGTGGTGTCTTTGACTAGGGTTATTCACTGATATTCGCTTTGTTTCATTGGTTAAATTTCCATTATGCCCTTCTGACCAGGAATAACGTGAAAGATGAAGCATGGAAAGGACCAGATTGAGGAAAGAGCAGACAGGGGTGCTGAGTACAGCGCAAAAACCCAGCCTTGCACCTCTTTCTTTTGCGGTTCGGCCCTAAATTTTATTTTTAGTTCCCTGTTCCATGGTTATAATGCGCTCAGTACAGCTATCCCTTAAGCTTTCCTCTCCTGTGTACACCCTCAGTCTGACACAGCGAGCACAGCACTACACAAACATGGCAAACAGATGCTTCAAGCATTTAGCACATCAATCTATTTACAAAAAAAATAAAAATAAAAATGGAAAAAATAAAATAAAAATACAGAATGGAAGCAGCCGACAATTTTATAGAGTGCCTTTTGGGTAAAAATAAATAAATAAATAATGAAAAAAAAAAAAAAAATCACAACAGCTCATATGTATTTGGTCTATTGGTTCTTACCTTGGTTTCCTTCACCCCCACTGCACTCTGGTCAGAAGTATAGAATAAATTACAAGTTATTTCATTAAGTAGCATTGCTTCCTCGACCTGTTGGGCAATCAACAGGGATCGTGAAGTTTCAATGAAGAACCCGAGTCAAGCCAACTAAAAGAAAAACAAGTTGAAACTGAGGACAGATGAGACAGACAGAAGCAAAGTGAGGTCATGGGATTGCGTGGCGTTTCCATGGAGTTTAGGACAACAGGTGCCGCAATACTCAGAAACACGACGGCCAAATAAGGGTGATGACCATGGTGGCTATGATCGAGCCGTTTTCAGATTTACCTTGTTTTCGAGCTGATCTGTTAACGAAAAAAAAAAATTGTAAATTTCCCTACCATCACTTGTAACTCTCCTTTATATGTCAAATGATGTCCAAAATATAATTTTAAAGGGTATGGGTTTTGTTAGGAGATCTGGCATGGAAACCCACAGCAACGTCCTGAGACAGACATCAATCTGTAGCGGACAGTTAGAATTCAAAGAAAACACGGGAAAAGCAAACTGGTTAGAGATCGGGGAAAAAATTAGAACAAGAGGAAACGGAAAATTAGAGGAAAAAGGCAGAAAAAGAAATTGAGCACTTCAGTAGATTGATTTGGTTGAACTGACTGAGTTTGAGATAAAGCAAAAGAGGCAGGTAAAACTGTAAAAAGATGTTCCATTAATGTTAGTGCTGCTGCCTTTGTGGAACAGTCTCCAGCGTTCAGCTAACACTTCCCCACTCTACAAGATACAAAAACATGGACATATTAATACAGGGAAAAACAGTGAGGGTGGGAATTGGGAAATGTGTGACAAATGTAAGGGGCGGAATAACTGGTGAAAGGGAACTGGCAGCTGGGCGCTAGTGAGGGAGGAATGTAAAACGAAGGACTGGGAAGCAGCGGGAAAGTGGAGGATTGGAACAAAAAGCGTGGTCGGGCAGGTGGGAGATGGGAAGAGGAGTCTCGCGGGAGGGAAATGGGAGAAGGAGTATTGAAGGTGGGGAATGGAAGAGGAATCTGGCCGGTGAGAATTGGGAAGATGAGTCTTGCAGGTAGGAAATGGGAAGTGTGGGAAATAGGTGGAATAAACTGGAATGCAGGGTCTGGTTGATGGGGAAAATGGACGAGGAGGCTGGTTGCTGGGAATGGGTCGGAATAAACAGGAAAACATGGTGCGGCAGGTGCAACTAAGAATTGGGATGTAAGGAATTAAGATCGGTTGGCTCAGGTGGTTGGGATGTATGAACGTGGACATGAAAAGCAGTGCCTTGAAGTGGCAGGCAACTGGAGAATATGAAAATTTGGAATAGAATGTGGGGACCTGGTTGGAGAACCAAACAAAACACCAAACGCGACTGACTATGGCTCTGATTTCGGGGAGGAGAACTCTCACCAGGAATTTGCGCTTCTGTTTCCAGTGGTTGCCCTGGGCGTTGGTGGACATGTGGGCCTCAGTGACGATCCGAATCAGCTCCCATTCCTCCTGCGATGGCTCAGGTCGCTCCCACACCATCTTCTGCATCTCCTCACGCTTCCGGCGCTCACGGTTCTCCTCGATCAGCTTACGTTTGGCCATACGCTTGCTGTCATCCAGCACCACTTTAGGAAGGGCGAGATAGACGAGATTGGAGGTTTATTCTTGATAATCTCAAAACTTGATGTATGACTACATAGCAACAAATAAGTCTAAAAAAACGATTGATCTGCAGCATCATAGAAAAGTCAGCACCTATTAAATAGTTCCAAGACTGATGGAAAGTGTAATATTATTAATTATTGTAGTGCGATTCAATTAGATGATAATAAAGATGTTGACTCACAGGGAGTTTCAGCTGAAATTATTTCAACTCCACTTAATAAAATGGCGATGGCCTAAATGACCACTGATACAGTAGCTGCTCTCGAGTAATGATGCTGCTGATTACCTCCGGTTAAGTTATTTAATAAGTTGTTTTTAATGTTTTTGTTTTTTCAGCCAGCCAGAAATCTCATTAGTATTTAGTCTAGAGTCCGAGCCAAAAAAGTCGGGACATGGGACCAAAAAAATAATAATTTGAGACCATGTGACTCGTACTTCTGGGTCAGTCTTTCAATACGGAAAGTAAGTCAAGAGGGATACCACAGGAACTAATACTGCTCATTAAACAGGACAAGTACGCTAGGATAATTTTATTACTAATTATAAGCACAAATGTCAGTCATGGTCTCGATTAAAATTTTATTTATTTATTTCTAAAAAATTTTGGTCTGTACAATCTCAAGTTTCCAAATCTGTAAAATAATTATTATTACATAATAATAATAATAAAAAAGAAATATAAATGATATGTCTCTTATGTAGGCCGGTGAAATCAATTATGACATGAACACTTACAGTCGGTCGCCATTCCAACAGCAATGCATTTCTTGAAGCGGCATTCCTGGCACTGGTTCCGCGTGACTTTGTCGATTACACATTTCCCCTCGTATTTACATGCATAGGTCGGGTTCAGGTTCTTCTGGATCGTACGCCTGAAGAAACCCTGGGGAGAAGAGAAACATGTCCACTGGGGATTGCACAAACCCGTGCGCTCTTAGTGCCAGTGCCAAGAGTGTGGGGAGGATTGTGTACGAGAGGGTTTCTGGTACAAAACTCATTACACACTTTACACAACTGTTTTTCTATACAATTGGTTCCCTATGTAGGATTTCAATTTATCTATAGAAATTAGAAGTAACGCTGGAGCTTTATGTCCAGACAGAGAGCGTAAAGTTTTCTTGCTAACATGACAAACTGTCTGATTAACTTCCATCTGATTTACCCCCCAAAAAAACAAATGTTCATAACTGCAATAACATAAGTGAAAACTGGCTTGTTTTTACATACATTTTACAATGCAATTTTTTATTAAAAGTGGATAAAAATGTTAATCATGGAATACATGTTCAGTGCTGGTGTGGTATGGGTGGAACGAAACACTTGGGTACACAATCATGATTCTCACCTTGCAGCCCTCACAGGTGATACACCGGTAATGGTATCCTGTCGCCTTGTCTCCACACACTACACAAAGTTCGTCCTTGTCCAGGTAACTTGGTATGTACCCTGAAGAGGAAACAGAAATAGCAAAGATCTACATTAGGAATAAGGAATTTGTGCACACTGCTAAACATGGCACCTTACTAAATGAAAATATCTTAAATCCAATCAAATTTGTCTAGGGAGATAGATGGATGTATAGCTATATGGATGGATGGATGGATGAATGGATAGCTAGATGGATGGATGCTGGAAAATATATTGAATCTAATCAAATAAATCTAGGTAGATGGATATATAGATGGATAGATGGATGGATGGATGGATAGATGGAGTACTTTATTAATCCCAAGAGGAAATTGTATAAAATTGAATAATAAAAATGGTATAGTGTTTTTGATAAGGTTATATGGAACGTACAGGGGTGTTCAAGTCAAACCAGGACTTGTTAAGCTACACATGGCGCTCCTGAGAGTTGGAGATCTCATCTCGTTTGACTATTTTGGGGCATAAATTTCCCAAAATACTGTAGTTCGTGCTCTATTGGCACAAAATTTTGGTTCTAGAGAATAAAAGCTTAAAATTAGCCAAAAGGTTTTTGCCAACAGAGGAATAAATTTATGCTTTGAAATGGCAAAAATATGTCTAAAACCTTGAATGATCCTGTATTTGCATTGTTGTAATTTGCTGTCATCAACCCTTTGACTAGATGCGGTGCCACTGAAAATGTTCTTTACAATGTGTGATTAAATAATTTAAACAATGAAAGCATGAAAGATGCTTTAAATATACTGTAGAAATGCAGAATAACTGAAGAGCAGACTAAACAAGATTGTCAGGGATTTTTACATGTAACAGAGGACAAATTGAGCCTTGCCAGGAAAACAAAGTCGTGGAAACTTACTAACTCCTATTCAAGTACCACTCACTCAACTCATCGTCAATACTGCTTAATCCTGTATTCAAGGTCACGGGAAGCCTGGATAGGAGGATCCCAGGAGGGTCGAGGCGGGGTACACCCTGGTCAGGGTGCCAATCCATCGCAGGGCACACAGACATACACACACTCTCACACTTATTCACACACTATGGGCAATTTGAGAACACCAATTAGCCCCTAACCTACATGTCTTTGGACTGTGGGAGGAAACCCACCAAGCACGGGGAGAACATGCAAACTCCATGCACACAGAGACGGGAGTCAAGCCTACACCACCGTGCTGCCTTCAAGTACCACATAAAGTACAAATCAATAGCGGTCCCAAACAAGCTAAGCTAAATCCTAAGCACTCATGCAGTGGGTGTTGTTGAAGCACAACTTTAGACAGGAGCTCACACCAGGAGCTCCAGAACATGAATCGATAATGTTTATGATCAATAAGAGCGCATAAGGTCATTGCCCCAGCAAGACCAGGCCTTCTGCTTCTCTGCATGTGTCCCAACTGGCATGTTGGGAAATCAATAATACACTAAACAATACAAGCCATTAAAAAATCCTCAATGAACAGCATGCCGAGAACAAGTATAAACCCATATACACTGTACAATGAATTGAATAGTGCTCTCAGTGCCTTATTTATAGAGCTGGAGAAGGAAAATCACTGTACTGTTTACTGTACAATATCACTCCTACTAACACGTAATAATGTTAAATGATTTGTGGAGTAGGAAAACACACACGTACAAATAAGATCAATAGATATTATTATAGATAGATAATTAACTTATTTAGTCGTTTAAAGTATTAAATCACTTTTTTTATTTTCATATTTTATTATGTTATTAGTTGTGGCTATTATTATTATTATTATTATTATTATTATTATTATTATTAACACATCCACAACTAAGAACATAATTTACTATAATAATAAATAAAATAAAAATAATAAGTGTTCTTAAATGTTTTAAATTCTTTTCTTTTTTATAATATAAAAATTGTTCTCATATGTAATGTAATGTTGTTAATAATAGTAACAGCATTACATTACAACTAAAAACATAAATTATAAAATTTAGAAATAGAAGACATTATTATTATTATTATTATTATTATTATTATTAATATAATAAATTATGTTCTTAGTTGTTGGTGTTAATTATTATTATTAATAACACATCCACATCTAAGAACATAATTTATAACATTAAAGAAATGAATGATGTAATAATAATAATAATAATAATAATAATAATAATTATTATTATTATTATTATTAAAGAACGTCCTATAATAAAATATAGGGTAATAATTAAGTGTTTTTACACCTTAATTTATTTATTTATTTATTTTTATTACATTTTATTTACATGGACATATTCACATGCCAAAACCTTTTTTACTTCTTGTCTTTAATTATGGGACCTGCTATAATAATAATAATATAACACATACACAACTAAGAAGATTATAATATATAAAATAAAGAAATAGAAGATGTAATACCCGAATGAATAATGAATGACAAATAAATAAAAAAAATATGTAAAATAATAATTGCACAATACATATTACAGTGGTACAGGAAGCAGCAGCCCATTTATTAGAAAAATTAATAAAACTGTATTTCTCCAATATTAAAAAATAACTTAAATATCTGTTTCTATTACCAATATATTTTACAGATTATTTTAAACACAATTTAAACTGCAAATGCCAAATTCATAAAAACGGGAAAAAAAACGCTTTGCCGTGATTTATCACAACGTAACTATTTTTCGTCTCTACCTACGCTACCATGTGTATGCGTCACAATGTGAAATTGCTTCCTCAGTACCTTTCTTATGCGGCACCTCCAACCACTGCATCTGAAAAAAGTCTGGGCTGCCGTCAGAGAAGTAATCAGGCTGCTGGTAGTGGCTAAGTGGCACCTCCATGGTGCAGAACTCGCTTTTAAACGCCGGGTTGCTGCCTGGATAAGTGCCTGGGTACATGGTAGGGTATGGCTGGCCGGACGGCCAGGCCTGCTCCATGCAAGGAGGGTTGTGGTGAAGCGGCTGAGACTCGCAATGGCCAAAAGTGGATCCGTCGCCACCGTACATACAATATTCACCGCCGCCTGGTACGGTGTAGCCTCCGGCCACGCCGTGCGGCATCTCATACATATCCGGCATACAGTAATTCATCACCGCCCTCTTTTAAGGAACAACGATAAACTGGGTAGTTCTAAGGTTCTAAGAGCAATGGATCACGGATGAACAAAGACGTACTGTCATTAGTGCATAAGGGGAACAATGTGTAACAAAAAGGTTAGAAAAAAAAATACGATAAATATTATTAGCTGTAACAGATACAAACTCTTGGATATGTATTTTAACAAAGCCAGTGGGGCAAAAAATACCCAGAGGACACACGGCTTTATATATGACGCACGACCCACCCCGACTACCCCTCGTCCGGCCGAATCGGGAGGCAGATTTATAACAATGCATTCTTCTAATCTGACTTTAACCCAATCCCGGAAACTCGGAGCTCGCTCAGATTAGAGCCAAGCGTAGCATTCTTCACCAGCATGTTGACTGTGATGCCTCAAATCTATCTCTAATCTTCGGTGATACATCAATGAGAAGTATGAGTGTTTCATTATTATCAATATAAATAACTGTAACTAACAAACTCCTATAAAGGCTTAGCGTTAATCCTCCTGAAAGCCAAAGTGCCGAGTTACTTTGGCTTTCATAAGCTCATATGATATGAATCTGCACTAATCCATAATGATATTACACTGGATAACAATAAATGCTTACTTGTCACACCCACTTATTGCTTTATAACGTCGGAGAACACCAAGAAGCTCAGGCTTTAATCAAACCGAAGCCAGAGCTCGTTCACGTGCAATAATGTGCGTGTTAACATAAGCATGAAGAGCAGATTCCATCCAGACTTATATATTGTATTCATCTAGAATTGTAATATTTCATCTTTAAACATCCTATGATGAGGTGTTGAATCTTTGACTGTAATTAAAGTTAGGTAATGGACTTAATATTTAACATGGTATTATGGATAGAATAATAAAATGGACTAATACTAATCACTTACTGTATACACCCAGGAGTAAACTTTAAATTCGATCAATTTTATTTGCTTTCAGAAGATTCCAATAATTCATTCAAGTTTCCATGAACTTTTCAGTTCTGAATAAAAAAACAAAACAAATCAAAGACTTCCTTAATCATTAAAAAAACTATCCATTGGACTGACAATAACAACTATAAAAACAAACCAAAAACAAAGGGATAATGGATAGCTAGATGGATGATAATATCTTAAATCTAATCAAATTTGTCTAGGTAGATAAATAGATGGATGGATTATTTGCCTTCGGAAGATTCCAATAATTCATTCAAATTCATGACTTTTGCAGTTTTAAATAAAAAAAACAAATCACAGACGTTTTAAATTATTTAAAAGAAAAAAATTATTGGATGGACAGTAACAACTACAAAAAAACCAAAACAAACCAAAACAATTAAAAACAAACCCAGATCATGGTTGCAGACGGCCACGGCTAAGACAATTAAGCGATAAGCACGGAACAGCTGTTTACAGCAGGGGCCTCTGAGGCAAATCTGCTCCTGATCACAAGCTTAACTCGAGTTTAACTTTTTGATGAGGCGATGTCCTCACATACACGGGGTATTTCCAAAAGTACTTCACCCGATAAACAACTTCAGACAGGCAGCGATGCAACACTGGGCGACACTGACTGTAGTCAGGCCTCGTTAAGTACAGTACTTGTAGCCTCATCAAGTCAAACTTTATTCCAATTGTTTACTTAATTGTTAACATATATATATATATATATATATATGTAATAATATACATAATATTTGTAATAAAATTTTGTACTGGTATTACAGCAAAAAAAAAAATGTAGTTGTAATTTAAATTCTAGGATAGGATCTGTCTCTCTCTCTCTCTCAAAAAAAAAAAAAAAAAAAAGATTTTGGGTTTTGTTGCATGAAACAATTAAAGTTCCCAGAAGCACTTTGTCTGGTTCTGCAGGATGTTTAGTAAAACCATTTTCTAAAAAAAAAAGCTCATTTTTTTATAAAGCTGCACAAATTCATGATTCAAATCATCTCATTGATTTCTGATTTATCCATTGCTATTTCCTGCTTTTTATAGTATATTTTTGAATGCAGAAACTTTTCTTAAAGACATCCCTTTTCTCCAGCAGCATCTGCCTACACAGTACTATCCAGGAATTATATAATGCTGTCTAGATAAGACTAAAAATGTCAAATTCACAATATGCCAAAAATATTCTTACCTCCTTTTTACACCAAAATGCAATCGGTCCTTCATATAAATTGACAATAGATTTTTTTTTTTTGGAGGAGAAAAAACCCAAATGTGTCCATACATGAGGAGTTCAGTCTCCGTGCCTACAGAAATGAGTCTGGCTTGGATCCATTTCCCGTACATCGATCACGCTCAAAAACGATCCCGAAGGTTAAAAAACTGACCCTTCTAATTTCAACAAGCAATTAAATATTCCCACAGCTCGGGAGGCAAGATGAGAGCTGAGTGCCTGCTTGGGCAGTGAACCTACAAGCCAGCTTTTCCACCCATTTATTCCCTCATTAATCGATCACTTAAGGTCTCATGGGTTCAAAGCTGGTCATGTCGAGTTTTTGGATAGGAGGCCATCGGGGATAGCATTGGGGATAGGGCCTGGTGTGACATAGCCGGATGTCCCCAGTGACACGGTGTTACCTGAAAACATTATGTCACTTAGCACTAATGGCCTAAAGGTGAGGTGAGGGAAAGCGAACAAAACACGGCCCTGTCCCGAAGAGTCCCCGACTCTACTCCCTGTTAGTCATAATTGGAGACAGATTGGACTTTGTATACTGCTTAATGGAATAGTCAGTTATGTGTTGGTGTATTAGGAGCTTTTGGTATTGACCAGAGGGGTGGGATGATTGATCATCTGACAGTAATCAGCAGAGAATCATAATACGTGCAGTCTTCTGGAACACATAGACATGCTCTAATCAGCTCAACTGTCCTGCGAAATCTTTTCTTAATACAGTGTCTTATTGGCAAATTATTGCTAATTCTTATCTTTTTTAAATTCAAGATTAAAGACCACTCTATATATATATATAGCAAAAGTCTTAGGCACCATATTACATGCTGTACCAATTTTGTTATATATGTTCATCATGTCTGCATAATTATGTACAAAATCATCCAGTATTTCCATATATAACTTAAAAATTTATAAATGAATAATGTTACAGGAGAATATGTGCATGGCTTAAAGAAAAAAAAAATGTACAAGACAGACCAGTTTTTAGATGGAAACAAAAAACCTAATGTATGCTCCTGGGATTTGCATAAAGATATAAAGGAGCGAGTGTGACAAGGTTACCAGAAGAATAAGGTGCCTAAGATATATACTTTTTGTTTTTGCGTGTATATTATTTCTTCATTATAATACATTGTGATTAAGCCAGAATTGGAGTGATCTGTTCTTGCACACATGATTTTTAAATATGCAACAAACATTTCAATACCCAGTCCGGCATAAAATATCAGGGTTCTCCTTCCTTGCCTAAGATAACACTGGTTTAATCAGTTACTGGTGAGAACACAGTTTTATTTTGACGTATATTTGGACCCCTCTCTCCTACAAACCCGATTTCAAAAAAGTTGGGACACTGTACAAATTGTGAATAAAAACAGAATGCAATGATGTGGAGGTTTCAAATTTCAATATTGTATTAAGAATAGAATATAGATAACCTATCAAATGTTGAAACTGAGAAAATGTTTCATTTTAAGGGAAAAATAAGTTAATTTTCAATTTCATGGCATCAACACATCTCATAAAAGTTGGGACAAGGCCATGTTTACCACTATGTGGAATCCCCTCTTCTTCTTATAACCGTCTGCAAACGTCTGGTGACTGAGGAGACAAGTTGCTCAAGTTTAGGAATAGGAATGTTGTCCCATTCTTGTCTAATACAGGCTTCTAGTTGTTCAACTGTCTTAGGTCTTCATCGCATCTTCCTCTTTATGATGCGCCAGATGTTTTCTATGGGTGAAAGATCTGGACTGCAGGCTGGCCATTTCAGTACCCGGATCCTTCTCCTACGCAGCCATGATGATGTAATTGATGCAGTATGTGGTCTGGCATTGTCATGTCGGAAAATGCAAGGTCTTCACTAAAAGAGAGACGACGTTTGGATGAAAGCATATGTTGTTCTAGAACTTGGATGTACCTTTCAGCATTGATGGTGCCTTTCCAGATGTGTAAGCTGCCCATGCCACACACACTCATGTAACCCCATACCATCAGAGATGCAGGCTTCTGAACTAAGCGCTGATAACAACTTTGGTTGTCCTTATCCTGATTAGTCCGGATGACATGGCGTTCCAGTTTCCCAAAAAGAACTTCAAATTTTGATTCGTCTGACCACAGTCCATTTTAAATGAGCCTTGGCCCAGAGAAAACGCCTGGGCTCTTGGATCATGTTTAGATATGGCTTCTTTTTTGACCCTGTAGAGTTTTAGCCGGCAACGGCGAATGGCACGGTGGATTGTGTTCACCGACGATGTTTTCTGAAAGTATTCCTGAGCCCATGTTGTGATTTCCATTACAGTAGCATTCCTGTATGTGATGCAGTGCCCAAAGATCACGGGCATCCGGTATGGTCTTCTGGCCTTGACCCTTACACACAGAGATTGTTCCAGATTCTCTGAATCTTTGGATGATATTTTGCATTGTAGATGATAACTTCAAACTCTTTGCAATTTTTCTCTGAGAAACTCCTTCCTAATATTGCGCCAATATTTTTCGCCGCAGCATTGGGGGAATTGGTGATCCTCTGCCCATCTTGACTTCTAAGAGACACTGCTACTCTGAGAGGCTCTTTTTATACCCAATCATGTTGCCAATTAACCTAATAAGTTGCAAATTGGTCCTCCAGCTGATTCTTATATGTACAGTTCACTTTCCCGGCCTCTTATTGCTACCTGTCCCAACGTTTTTGGAATGTGTAGCTTTCATAAAATCCAAAATGAGCCAATACTTGGCATGACATTTCAAAATGTCTCTCTTTCAACATTTTTATCTATATTCTATCCTGAATAAAATATTGTAATTTGAAACTTCCACATCATTGCATTCTGTTTTTATTCACAATTAGTACAGTGTCCCAACTTTTTTGGAATCGGGTTTGTACATACTTGAACAACTGTCAACATAGCCAACAGACAGAATGATTAATATACTGTTTAGATAGCATTACTCTTTATAATAATGCCAAAAGCAGTCATCAAACATTTAAGCATCAAATCATTGCACGTGTGCTGGTTTGGATTAAATACAGAGACTGAGAACTAAGACATCTACAGTAAGTGTGTCATAACTCCTAGAATTATTGATGTTTAATTATGCTCAGAAATAGCTCTGTAAGTGCAAGTACAATAAATATTAACACTGGCACAGTACTAACTGCTAGATGTAATCATCTTTGTTTGCTTCTCTTCTATAATAATAAAAAAAAAGTAAATAAAAAAAACCCCTGTGACCTGCAGAGCAAAAATAAGAACCAATATTCAGCCAGCAAAGCACATGAAGCAAAGTTGGGTTCAATGTAATAATAAAAAAAAAATTAATATCTGAATAATATATTAATTTATAGTATTGTGTAAAATCTTAAGCCGCCCATTATTTCTTGGTATTCAATTAAGTGATGTTGATTAAATTAAAGAAATCAGACCCACATGTTTTTCTGCTACAGGCTACAGAGAACCCAAAGATACAATTAGAGGTTTCAGTACTTCACATATTTCTTATGGTGCTGAAAACAAAAAACATCCAATTCTGCTGTTAACAAAAGAGTGTGGATGTTTATATAGCCTATATTTAAAAGTAGCTGTATTATACATACAATAATTCATTGTTTAGCCAAAAAAAGCTTCTTCTTTTAACCCATTGATTTTTCACGTATCATTTAACTTAAATATACAAACTGTTTTACTGTTTAAATTCAACAAACTTCTATCAAACGTAATATTAACAGTGTCATGCATGAACCCTGTACCCCTCTAAAGACTAACGCGACGGGTATTGCTTATGATCGCAAACAAATGGTGAAGCAGATTTTGTGTGAGTCAGCCCGCCAGCTGGCTTATAAACCAGATTCTGGGAAGACATTTAACAACAGCATCTCTTTATAGCTGGTGCCTCGCTGATGACCAAGCGAAGAGTCTTTAAAGACACTTACTGGCCTTATTGTTTTCTAAAAAGCACACCTCTCCCACACTACGCTAATGACAAACATGCCAACAAGCTTAAGAACAACTCAGGACAATAGGGACCATACTGCTGGTGAGTCAGGGCTTAATTTGGATTACGTCGCATGTAAAAGTTACACGTCGATGATGCAATAGCAGATTTAAAGGGCCGCTAGAAGAAAAACAGGTAACAGATTTGACCAACAGCACGTGTAAGATCTGACCGGTCAGGATGTAAATAACATTAATAGGATAAATATGCAAAGAAATGAAGGGTAAAACGTATCTTTATGAATAAAAGTATAGACAAAATAAAAATAAAGAAATAACTTATAACTATAAAATAACTGTCTACTGGTATATACCCATATCTTTTACTGGGATGTAAATAGCTAAACTAATTCTTAAAATTGGGCCATGATAATGGGACAGCCTTCATTTTAAAGAGAAAAACTTTGCAAAGAATGCAGTGGGAATGGTTCTTATCATCCACTATAACTGTGTAATGTATTTAAAATAAAATATTATATTCTTAAAACCACAACTCTGTTGAAGTTAAGTCGATATGAATGTGCTCAATCTAATATGTCATAGTTTTTTATAGTAACAGCTAGTTTACTAGAGCTTCGATTTTCTTCTTACTTCTTTTCCAGCAAAGTACTTGCAGATTAATCACGTTAGTCAAAATTATCACTTCTTCTTTCGGATTTATGGCATGGTTGGTGCAATACCGCCACCTTCTGGACTGGAGTGTGGTGCAGAATATTGCCGAAGGAATAAACAATAACTACGACAAAATTGTGGCTCTGTGTGAGAAATAAGGATATTTAAACAATCAACAAGACAAGTTTAATGGTTAATAAATGATTAAAGTTCTATAGTTTTGACTACTTTAAAACCTCTAAGAAATATAGCACAAAATTGAGACAAAATGGGCAGTAAACATCTACCCATGATTCATCTATGATTCACAGCTCTACAGATTATGAAACCTTTATGCCAGACACTGCACATAACTATACCCTAACGGTAAACAAATGGAAGGCTAATGCATTTGTTTTTGTCTTGTAAATGAAAAACTGCCATAATGCAAGTCATACCAGTACTAAAAGTCTGTAGTTACAAAAAAATTATTGTTAGAAAGAAATCAACATTGGGAATGGTAAGAGTGGCTCATCACGTCACCATTCATCATCATGGATTATTCTGATAACATCATGTCCCTTAATGTTTTTCCCCTTTTACTTATACTAGCACATCCCTGTTTTATTACATGGCTGTCGTTATTGCTTAATGCTTAATATTTCAACTTAAACCTACAGACCCAGGCATTGTAAATACTTCAGTTGTTTGTGAGCCCATATAAACCTATGCACTATTGTATCTGGCTAAGGTTACAAGCTCATAAAACTATGTCGGAAAGGTCTAGGGTAAGGCCTCCTTATTGTGTCTTTGAAAGTGAATTTAATGTTCTGTAATTGCAGAGAATATATATTACGTCTGATCCAACATTTTAACACAAGTGCCTTGGGGGACTTGAGTATCCATTACGAACTCTCGGGGTCAGAAAAGAGTTCATGGTAGGTTTAACAATGCCTGAATCTTCTATGCATGTACAGTAATAAAACTGCAAATGCCTGTACATTCAAAATATTTGTAAAAAAATAATTGAATTTTTTTTTCTGTTTGTTTGTGCATGCATTACGTTAAAAGTTCTAAATGAATTTTAATGGGGTTTTCACAAAGGTGTTTGGTCGAGCTTGGGGTAACATATGGGCCAAGTTTCATTTCAATCGGCACACAGGAAGAGAAGATATGCTACTTTGAATTTTAAATGTAAAAACAATTTTTACATCATAAGAATTGACCTAAAAAACATTAGTTAATCTCAAAATTCAACAGATGGCGCTGTGCATTTTTTAAATACACGCTTATGAGTGTGCAAATGATACTGTACTAATAAACGTGATCTCACATCTTCATTCCGCGCACTTCGTGGTCACACCTAAAGATTGTAGTTCATTCCAAAATTCAACAGTACATTTTTTTTTAAAAACGCGCTCAAAAGTTTGTGATTACTTTCTAACTTCATGCATTTTTTTTTCTTTGGATTTCCCCAATTTTATCTCTAATTTAGTCAATTTAGCCGATTCCCACCCGTCTTTATAGCATTCCCCAATCAAGGCGACAACTAACACCCAGGGAGTGTGAATGCCATCACATATTTTCTCCGAGACACGTGACGCCAGCCAACTTCTTCCTTTTGAACTGCTCGCTCACACGCCGTCGAGAGCTCACAGAAGCCGAAGATTGGCTTAGAGCGCTCCTGAGAGTTCCTTCCATCCCTCCTCCCTGAAAGACTCCACTTTGGGGGCCCGAACTGGAATAGTATTTGACTCCCAACCTCAGCAATTAAACAATTTATTTTATTTGTATGCTTTATTTCTCTTGGATGTTGTACACAAATGGATAAAAAAAAAAAAAAAAAAAACACAACCTACAAAACATAAAAAAAAAAAAAGTTTTTATTTCGTTTTATTTACTACACTGCTTATCCAATATAAGACCTTCTGCTGGGTGGGCTAGTAGTCAGTAATAGCCATAGCAGATAAATTATACTATAAGACCAATAATTATTTCATCAGGCCTGGCGTCTGATTGCTTCTCGTGAGAATGTTTCCTCAAACATTATTCAACAAATGATTCTCATAGCACATTGTAACATAAATAAAGTGGTGGGATTTTTGATTTTCGCTTTCCAACAACAGCAAAGAAAAAAAAAAAAAAAATCCATGAAGTTAATCGACTCTGCCCCACTTCACGAGGACTGATTATAAATGCTATGTTTATTCAGAATGTGATTTTATATCCGGGCTCCTCGCCAGGCAAGGCTGTGAATCTGATTTGAGCGCTAATCCGCAAGATTTTTCACAAACTCCCCATTTTGACATGTACGGAGCTTGGGATCGGGGGAAACGGAAATGTAATTAGGTTGAAAATTTGTTGTTTTTTTGAGTAGCCGAGGAAAGTTAGCTGGCTGCGCGGCTGTTATTCGAGTCTTCGTAAAATGTTTCCGAACAGCCAAGTGAAATGAAACTTGTGGACGAAACCAGAACATTATTAACAAAATAAACCTGCTCGGGAAAGCACGGTGTTGCTCTAACAGTCCGGGACCATGTGTCGAGACTCAGAGCGAAACCTCCTGGCTCGAGTGATAATAAACACACACACACACACACACACGCGCAGTGATGTGGTTTTAGAGTTCATGGTGGTTTAGCGTCAGGCACATACAGTACAGTACAGATGAGTGACGAATCAAAAGAAAAAGCCGCTGACGCTCTTGCACTTATGCGTTTTGCTACTGCGGTGTGGATCCTCTTCTGCTCTTGTAAGCGAGTCGCTGCCGCTAACGCTGAAACACCAACTCTTTAAAAAAAACAGTGTTCCTTGATCCGGTTTGTATCTACAGGATTACAGAATGTTTCCACAAATGCTTTTGTTTTTCTTACATTTGTCAGAAAGACTCCAAAGAATCCAGGAAGTTCATGCGGTGCTGAGGATCCTTCATACTGTGCAAAAGTTCTCTGAAGTTTCCTTCATCAGCTCCAAGCTTCTGAGGTTGTAGAACATGAAACCAGTAGACAGTGAAAACGGGTTTCATGATGGTGTGCCGAGTGCAGCTTTAGATTCCTGTTCTGTTGGAGCTCATTGTGTATCTATACAGCTTTATTCTGTATCCAGGATAACAGGGAGCTTGGAGCCTATCCCAGGAGACAAGGCGGAATGCAGCATGGCTTCACACACACTGTAGGCAATTTGGGAACACCAGTTAGCCTAATCTGCCATGTCTTTGGACTGTGGGAGGAAACCGGAGTACTAGGAGGAAACCCACCAAGCACGGTTAGAACATGCCAACTCCATGCACACAGAGGCGGGAATTAAACCTGGACCCTGGAGGTGCAAGGCGACAGTCTAACCCACTGTGGTCGCCTTCTCTAATCACTATGATTACTAAAGCTTGAAATAAACTGTCTTCATCTTACAAGAGTAAAAAGATTTCCCCTTGCTGTGACATTATTTTAAACATTATTCTTGCCCAGATGCCCAGCAGGGTGACGCCATGGGCCGGATGCATTATATGATGATTCAAGTGGATTCCATTGTAGTTAATCACTTAATATTCCATGAGATATTATTCTACACTATAGTATACACCATAGTATTACGGTGGATTTGCCGACACTCCCATTGTGGGTACAATAGGACTCAGGGTAGGCACTGTGGCACTTCAATGGGTAGCGCTGTAGTACTATGGTGTGTATCAAAATAGTCTGGTGAATATCATAGTACTTATTGGGTATCACAGTGAAAATCAAAGTATTTAACACATACTGCACCATATTAGTACATACTAATAGTATGGCATAGTACAGGTAGTGCCATATTAGAACTTTGTTGAACTTTGGTAACCTCCGTGATACCCAATAGGTAACATGGTATTCACAAACGTATTGTGTATTATCCTTGGGAAGGGACCGTAACAGGTAAAATGGCACTGCTGAGGTGGCTACATACATATTAACATTATGGTACATGAACATGTATGACATATATTTTGAACCATATCATGGTGTGCGATCCATAGTATCATAGTATCGTACATTTTACATACTAAACATAGTGAATTTACAATGGTGGAATCATGTATCAGAGTGGGGTAGATAAGTAGATATCAGCAAATTAGTACTGTACATCATTTCATTTTACACACAACAATCTTCTTTTACCCTTATATATATATATATATATATAAAACATGTATATACAGTACTGTGCAAAAGTCTTAGGCACCATATTATATGCTGTACCAATTTTGTTATACATGTTTATCATGTCTGCATAATTATGTACAAAATCATTCAGTATTTCTATATATAACTCAGAAATTAATAAATAAAAAACAATATATGTAAAGAATATATGCATGGCTGTAAAGATCAAAACAATAAAGTATATATATATATATTCTCCAGCAAGCTCAGTAAAACCTAACAGCTGTTTAACTTATAGTTCTGTGCAAAAGATTTGGACACATACAAAAATATGGCATAAGCTAAATATGCTTTTGAAAACATTTCTGCATAAAAGAAACTTCTATAAAGAGCAATAAAGAGGAATAAAATAAACAATCAATATTTGAAGTGAAAACTTATTGTTTAAAATCAGGAGTTTTAGTCACAGATTTGTGCAGTTTTATGGGAAAACAGCTGGTAGGTTTTACTGAGCTTGCTGGAGAATACGAGTTCTTCTGGTAACTTTGTCACACTCGCTCCTTTATATTCTTATGCAAATCCCAGGTCTGTCTTGTACTATATACTGTATTTCTTTCTTTACAGCCATGCATATACTCTCCTGTAATGTTATTTATTTATTAATTTTTAAGTTATATATCGAAACGCTGAATGATTTTGAACATAATTATGCAGACATGATAAACATATATAACAAAATTGGTACAGCATATAATATGGTGCCTAAGACTTTTGCACAGTACTGTGTGTGTGTGTATATACTGTGTGTGTATGTGTGTGTATATATATATATATATATATATATATATACACATAAAACCGATTTCATGACTAATTGCTTCAGTTCTTGAGCATCATTATTGAATGAACTTAGTGGATCGTATAATATGCTGATACGCACCTGGGAGGAATTCTTTTATCGCATTGATGTTGCCCTTCGGTTTGCTGCAGGTGGTGGTCACATTGAACACTTGTAAGACAGGAAATAAAAGTTCATTGTAAGTAGAATACTTGTGACTTGGTTGGAGTTTTGTATAAGTTTTCCTTAATAAAATATTGCCGGTTAATTATTTTTGAATATATATATATATATATATATATATATATATATTCAGGTTACAATTACATTTTGCATTTCTATATTTGTCGTTGTTTCTATTTTAATTCTACTTTTTTTGTAAAAAATTGTACAGCTGTATATTCTATAACAAATATTTTTATTTTTATTCAACTAATCCTAAGTTTAATTATATTCTTCTAGTGCAATTTTCCTTCTATTGTAGTGAAATTGTTCTAATCTATTTTTGGGGCCATGGACAGTCGTCTATGTATTTGTGTGTGTGGTCGTGTATGGTCGTAAGCTGAAGTGGCTCAGTGGTTATCACTGTCGCCTTGCACCTCCAGGGTCCTGGTTCGATTCCCACCTCGGGTCTGTGTGCATGGAGTTTGTACATTCTTTCCATGCTTAGTGGGTTTCCTTCAGGTGTCCTCCAATAGTTCAAAGACATGCGGATTAGTTTAAGTGGAGTTCCCAAATTGCCCGTAGTGTGTGAGTGTGTGCCCGGCGATGGATTGGCACAAGGTCCAGGATATACTCCAGGGACCTTGTGACCCTGTACATAGGATAAAGCGGTACAGACGATTAGTGAGTAACAAGGCCACTCTGCGCTTTAAGCCCCCTCTAGAGGTGATTTCCAAAAAGGGGAAAAAAAAAAAAAAAAAGTTCCCGAAACCTCATAAAAAGGTCAGTGGGTTTTTTCTGTCCATAAAAAAAGCATAATGATTTCCAGACATGAGCAGGCCTGGCCACATAAGTTATGAACTACTACTACTGGAGCCCACTAGAGCAATACTTCACTCAGTGAATGCTCAGTCATATGACGCTGAAAAAGCACATCGTTACACAAGGATCCATCTCTTTCCCAATAACACTTGCACCTCCAGCGAATTTTTTAATGAAAAAAATGTGACCATCAAAAAACTCTCTCGGCCTTTTCTTCATCAGAAGAACCGGTTAAAATATATAAATAAATATCTGTAATTGATTTTTATTATTCCCGTTATCTCAGCCTCTCTCGTGCTCGCTTGCTAAGACAGCGCCGGTCGTAATTGCCTGTGGAAAGAACGACTCCAAGCCTCCTTTAATGCTTTTTAATGGAAACCACATCACTTGCGTTCACCAAAGTTCTCACTGTAACAGGCTTTTATTAGGCGAGTTAATGAGATCTGTGCTACATGAATTAGTAACAAAAAATAAATAAGTGCGTATGAGAAACGCTCGTTTTCTTTCCTTGGCGCTCCCGCGCGCTAAACTGACGGTGTTTCTTTTTCCACTCATAAGCCGCTGACCGTGATGGACACACTGGCAGAGCAGAGGGAGAGAGGGAGAAAAGCAAGGAGAGAGAGTGTGCGAGTGCATGTGTGTAAGTGAGAAAGAGGGAGAGAGAGAGGGAAGGAGGGAGGGAGAGTGATCCGCCTCACTTTAAATAGAAAGAGAAACGGAGAAGGCCAGAATTACGCAACCACTCTGCATGATCGTGTGCTACCAGCGGGGGGTGCATTCTGTCTGCTTTCTCTAAAACAAATCCACTTCATTAAAGTAAAGTGAAGAAAACAAGAGCGCAGACAGAAAGAAGAGAACCTGTGTGTGTGTGTGAGGGACAAAATAATAATACAAAAAGTATACAAGGATATAAATCGATCTAAGATCAGTGAGCCGTAGATAATCTGTTGTTCAACATCTGCGCCAATGCTTTTAATTAAGATACTGCGGATGATATCGAGGGCTGATTTCTTTCCAGCCCAAGTGTTCAAGTCAAACAGGGACTTTTGATTAGATTTTGTTTTTTCAGTAGTGTTTGCATACCATCAAGGTAGAAAGTTCTCTCAGTACATCAGACTGCCTGCTTCACGTCTGAAACGCCGGCCTCCCAGGAACTCCATTAACGGCCCAAATATGTGAAAATGGTTTGGAACCAGGTCAGGACTGTCAGGTCAGGAGTTCCTATAATGTGCGAGTGGTGTTGGTGAATAATTGTGTCTACAGTTAAAACAGACAGATTTGTCTGTTCTGCAATTTGGCGGCACGTTATCCATCGATTTTCAAGAATGAGGCGTTCCACTCGCTCAATGTTCAGGGGAATGACCGCATTGGGAACCCACTCGGGTTTGATCGTCATTCATGGAGGTTGTTGAAGCGTTTGCTCCATTCAAAAGCTTTACTGCGGTTTAGAGTCTTATCATCGTACTTCAAAATCCTAATCGATTTTTACGCCTTCACTGGTGAGAAACGGCATTAAAATTTTTTTTTTTTTTAAATAATAAAAAAAAAATCCCGGTTTGACTCGAACGCTCTTGCTTGAAACAAATATGTTTGGAAATCACAAATGCAGCTGCCTCTCTGTGTGTGTGTGAAACTGCTTGCTCACACACCACATTGCTCAATCCCATAATTCCATTCTGAAAATACTGATAAACCAAAAAGAGATTTTCCTTCTATTGAAATATCGCAGCCGGCCACCATTGCATGACAAGATGCCTAGCTTGAAGCATTTCCTTTGTTCATTTCCTCCGAGCCTGCATCAAACACACACACACACACACGATCACGCGAATCTGTGTGATCGTGCCGACCACAGAGTCATGTTATAGAGTCACACAGATACGGGTGTGAACAAAGTGGCGCATTTGAAAATGAAAAATCCATATATTTAAGCTATAATTGCAGGTAGTGCGTGTTGTTGCACATTAGTGAATTTGTTTAGCTAAGCAGTGAGAATTAAGATTACAAGCTGCATCTAAACCTTGCCATTTACCCTGCCGTAGCTGGAAACAATGAAATAAATAAAAGTGAGCATTAAATCAGGAATGTAAAACCAGTAATTATCCAAAATACTGGCAATTTGTGTGAAGTATGTTGTGTGTGTGTTGGGGGGGGGACACAGCTTTAAGTAAACCAGGACAGGAAATCTTTTTTTTTTACTTAAAGTATTAACCGCAGGACCAGTCAATTGGTACAGATTTACAGTCCTCAATCTCATAAGCACCTGGTTTTCTACTTCACAGCATTAACAGTTAAAGTGCTTTTAGGGAAATACACAAATTATAAGGATGCATGAATCAGGGTCAGCGTTCATGAAGAGCTGATTACGATATTCCTCCACCAAGGCTGGTCAGAAATCCCCAATTGAATCTAGACTTCTTTCACCAAAAAATGAAAGCTGCTGGAGTTTAGCAACTATTTTGCATGTATTTATGTATATTCCATCCATCCAGGTATCCATCCATCTAGGAACATCTGTAGTCCAACTAGGGAATGTGGAGGCCAATGGTGACCAATGCATTTATTCCCATTTGTACAACCGTGGTAGGACCTCCAGTCAACGTTAACACACATTACGGGCAATTTGGAAACGCCAATTGGCCTCATCTGCATGTTTTTCAAATGTGGGAGGAAACCCGGAGGAAACCCACCAAGCACGGGGACAACAAGCAAACTCCATGCAGACAGACCCGACATTGGAATCGAACCCGAGACCTAAAGGTGCAAGGCGATAGTGGGGCGTATGAACGCCAGTACATCGTTTGTATTAAAAGCTGAAGACACTGAACCAGCACATATTTCAACTGGAATTTTGGAGACCACAAAAACCATGCGTTAACAAAAAGGAGTATAATATATGGCATTTAATAAAAAATAAAAGCGCACGCTTTTGCCTGAAGGCTCCAGACAGACATGCATTATAGATTATATAAGGATGCAACAATGTAAAAACTGTTAAACTGCAATCTTTAGAAGCTTTCAAAGATCACCAGCTTTGCAATAAAGCGGACGGCCACTTTAGCTGACCTTGGAGCTCTATTTCTTGGTGTGCGCAATCAATTATTTTTCCGTTAAGCTGAGGATACATTATATGGGTTAAGATGGAATTTTGTATAGGATTCAAAGACTAGGGTCCCCAAATAGTGCAGGAGTAACGAGCTCGCCCTAGCATCTGAGGATCGCGGGTTTGAATCCCGGGTGATGCTGTAGCCTCCCGCAGCTGGGAGTAGAGAGAGACGATTGGAAGAACTCTCTTAGGGGGGAGGGATGGAATGCTCAATCGCGGCTCTAGTCAATCATGGGCGTCTGCGAAGGGATACCGCTATCCTCCTGATGGTGTTTCAGCAAACAAAGATTTAAAAAGATGCATCATGTGGATGGACGTATATGATAGACAGCCTTCGCCATCTGTGATTGGTAGTTGTAGCCTTGATGGGGGAGTGTCCTAATAGCGGGTAGGAATTGGCTACTACTATATTAACGAGAAAATCTCATGCCAATTATGTGTTGCAGTGTATCCCCAGGGACAATTAAAATATATATATATTATTTTAGAATTTATACATTTGTAAGATATTATGAACCTGCGATACATTTCATTGATTGATTTTGAATCCATTACCAGAGTGTATAGTAAAATACTCCGTTACTAAGAAATACACCCGAGGCTGCATTTTTTAAATTCCAGTTCTACTTCTATTAAACGCTGACATGTGTCAAGGCCATCAACATAACCGCTCTACAGACAGCGTTTCATTTCAAACATTCCCCGAGGACTTGAAGAAGCCTGATGGAGTGCCTACCTGACATACTGCTCCGGATCAGGGCCTAAACATCATCCTCACGTTGCTAACGGACTCCTCGATATCTGAGAGCGAGAAAAAAGGTCGCACAGAAATCATAACGTAGTCTAGACGTGAGGGTTTCAATCTGAATTATTAATCATGATTGAGCAGATGTGTGTGTGAAGACTGCTTGGGATTCTGCTCACCTGATATCTGGGTCCTCTCCAATGAGGTTCACACCAGTGTAGCCTGTAACACACGGATCAGAAAGAGTCACGACAAGGCCATTGAAAATGATACACTGTAGTACAGAAACCCCAATCGCGTGTCATGTACAGTAGTTGTGTTCAGTGCGAGGATTTATATTTAATTCATTTAACCGCAACTTTAACCGTGACATAAGTGTTTAAGATTTTCACACATGCATGAGTATCTACTGTAGTTGCCTTGCTGAGGAGAGAGCTCAAAGGGGAAGATCTGGACTGGAAGTCTTGGGGTGTGTTCACACTTGTAATTCGGTTCTTTCGGTTCCGACCAATGCATAAAATGAAGCAGTAATTTTGGTCCGCTAATATAAAAACCTGATTCGCTTAGCATTCAAGCTGACATTTTGACACCGTAGCATACTTGGTGGTATCCTTACCAGCTGAAAAGCCGTAAAGAGTTCATAAAATGCGACGTTTATACATCGAACGAGAACATCAAATTCACGGCTCCAGATGGCGAATAAACCGGTTTCCGATGCGCCCAATGTTTTTCATTTTTGACTAGCTTTTATCCAGACAGTAAATACCCAGACAATAAACATAAACCAGGGATGTTTAGTTCCTTGATAGACTCTTTCAGCTCCAGTGTCTGCCTGCCCACATGACCATGCGTGATAGTACAGCAGGGCCGCGTTCAATAACCAGAGCGACCAATGCTAGGACATTTCCTCACTCCCTGCACTGCCTCTATTACATTGGATGTCCCTGATACATCGGTACGCGTTCTCAGGTGCAGTCATCATCATCATATAATGCTCGCAAAGCAGACTCGATCCATTTATATACATTTTTCGGTCCATGGTGCGTTCACACTGCTATTGAACCTCACCAAAGTTTGGATCAAGACCCATATTTCTCGGTGTGCTTGCTTGGTTGCAAACTTCGGTTCAAGTGAACCGCCTTAAAAGTTGACCAATACATGGTATCGGTACTAAAAAGTGTCTCATCTAGGTAAACAATTTAATTTTCAGATAGGATCATATAAAAGATTTTATAATACTTAATGCATCTTATCTACCGATTCATGATTCGTTTTTTTGTAAGTATGCATACACATTCATGTTTTAGCAGATAAAAAGAAACATATTTGCTAAATACAGCTTCATGCCCTTTGATGATGTAGTGTTCGTTACTTTTTTAAAATTAAAATCTTGCAACGATCTTAACTGTCATTCAGATGAAACTTGGCCAAATTTAGATTTCACATGAAAAGACATAAAACTGAAAAAGTGTATTATTCGATAAAGCAAAATTGTTAAGACATGAACAACATAAATTTGACCATGGTTACGGACACTACAGATCTTTTTAAGCTTTTACCAAAAAACAATTTAAGCAACCATTTTTACAGGTCATATACTGTACTTCTAGAAGCTTATACCAATTTTACTATCAATACTCGTTAAAAAATATGAATAATTTGGATTTTTAATTATTATTGTTTGACGCTGGAAAATGGCCATTTTTGGGGCACATATAAAAATCGCTCCGAAACGGCTGAAGTTGAAAGTTTTAGGGAAGCAAGAATTGTTTTGCATAAACTTCAGAAATAGCACCGATACTGTGTTTTGGCCGAGTGTCTCACATGCACTCCATGTGTCTGTATTAATTCCTGCTCTGATTTCCGCCAAATCTCCAGTGACATGCCAGCAGTTAGAAGATAAATTGCACCTGGGTGTGAATTAGTGTGTAAATACATACAGTATGCACTATGTGTGTGTGTGTGTGTGTGTGTGTGTGTGTGTGTTTGGTTACAGTAAGTCTTGCCTCACACCCGGTCTTACCAGGATATGTTTGAACTCAACCCTAGTGAAGATTAAAGCAGATACTGAGACTGAATGAGAGAGAGAGAGAGAGAGAGGGGAGGAAGAGATTTTTATGCTCTTTATCATCTCCTATAATGATTTATCAAGATCCTGGTCATGATACAACCTGGACTGCATTAACGTTTATTGTTTTATTATACTTTATAAAACTGAACAATGAGTGACTCAACCACAAAGTGTGAATATTCACGACTTGTCGGCAAACTGACGCATACACTGCCGGCACTCGTGTGTTAAAATGATATGTTAGATTAATGCATGCTAATGCTTTCAGATTGGACAGAGGTTACAGGCGATAATTACTGCTTCCTGCAGCGGAATATGTTCATGGACCTTAAGCAAACTTATTCACTATACTACAATACATTCAGAATACCAGCGTACTGCTATAAACATCCGCAATAAAAATGCATGTGTGAAGAGGTGGTACGAACTTAAAGGTATAGCTATAATCACAAGTGGCGTTCAGGTCAAACCGGGCCTTGTCTTGTGTATGAAGGTGGAAAACCTCTCAACATTTACAGAAGACTTCAAGCAGAGTACAGCGATGAGACTCTTAGCCGCGGGAAAACGTTTGAACCGTACAAATGTTATAAAGAAGGCTGTACGTGGGTGAGTGACGATCCCGGTTAAGGTGGCTCTGATCGCTCTGTAGTTGTTCATATGGACATTCGGCGAGTTAAAAAACAGAATAGCCAGATAATATGAAGAATATGCACATTACAGGAATTCGGCTGGGAGTTATTGCCACATCAATCGACCAGTCCTGACCTCGCTCTAAGCCATTTCAACATGTTTGGGGCATTAAAGGAGTTCCTGGGAGGCTAGCGTTTCAGATGTGAAGTTTAGCCTTTATTCGTCACATATACATCACTGCATCCACAGGGAAATTCTTCATTCTTCACATATACAATAGCGGCAACCTAGTGGAGCTGGGATTCGAATCGCTGCCCTTCTGCTCAGTAACTCGGAGCCTTAACACACTGATCCACTGCCCTAGTGAAACATCTGGTCCAGTTGTTGCTCAGGCATACTGAGAACTGAGAAGCACTAGTTAAACACTAGGATAAGTGCATTAGTGTAGCAGGTAGTGATGGGTCGTTCATGAACGATCCGTTCTTTTTGAACAAACCTTTAACGTGACTTAGAAGAACGAGTAGTTTCAGAAAGTGATTCGTTCATTTTCTACTGGGCGCTCATGCGCAAAGCATCGCAAAACCTCCGTAGGTTATGTACAGGAAACAGAAATGAGTAGTTACCTCCGAGTCTTTTCGGTCTGAATCATCGGACTCTCATAGACGCTATGCAGTGCAATAGATACAAAAGAACGGACGACTCTAACCAGAAGATATAATAGGTGAGCTGCTCATTCTGCTTATCATAATATGTCCTTAATAAAATGTCCTTTAATGTTTTCATTACTGGAACTATAGCCAAAATGTGTGTATGCAGATGTATTGGGGTCACACTCACTCACTGTATTCAAGATCGCAGGGACCTCAAGCCTATCCAAGGAGGCTTAGGGCACACCCTGGACAGGGTGTCAATCTATCGCAGGGCACACACACACACACACACTACGGGCAAATGAGAACAGCAATTAGCCTAACCTGCATATCTTTGGACTGTGGGAGAAAACCGAAATACCCGGAAGAAACCCACCATTCCATCCATGCACACAGAGACGGGAATCGCGCCTGGCTGGGAATCGAACACGGACCCTGGAGGTGCAAGGCGACAGTGCTAACCACTACACCACCGTGCCGTCTGAATTGGGGGTCTGTTTACTAAACTTATTTTGCGCAATCAAAAGTCCCGCTTTGACTTGAACGTCCGTTGTAGAATTTCTATCAACTGAATTTACATTATGAATAAAGTACTACTACGTGCCACTAAGACAAATGTGTAAGTGTGTGTGCGGAAAAATGATTACGAGCTGTCAAAGATGGTGTGTTTGTCATCATGTTCTGTCAATCCTGAAAACTTGGCGAGTTCATAACGGAAAATCGAAAACCAAAGCGAGAAAACAAAAGACGAGGTGCTTAGATTGATTGATTCACTTATTAAAGAAGAAATGTGTGACAAGTAACGCTTCAAAGAAATCACTCGCCCTTTGTCAAACTTCAAAGAGATAAGTGAATACAAACATGACCTCAAACAAGAAGGGAGATAGGGAGGGAAATTAAAGCCGGAAGGACGAGAAACTTGCGCAAAGAATGAAGAAAAAGTGTGATGATGGGGAAGGGTAAAAAAGAGAAAAAGGAAAAAAAAAGAAATGACATGCATGACTGTGCAAAAAATACAGATGGTAAGAGAGAGAGAGAGAACAAACGAGCAAAAGATAAAATGAAATGTAGAAGTGGAGATGGGGAACCTGATAAAGGGAAGAATTGAGTAAGCAAGAATAGATGAGCAAGGACATGGCAGAGACAGAAAGAAAGAAGAGAGGGGAAAAAAAGGACAGACAGACAGACAGACAGACGTGGAGGAGCGTCGGGAGGCTTGTTGTTGTTGCTTGTGTTTTTCCCCGGGGTTGAACTCTTTGCCCTGCTGTTGTTACACACTTTTTTTTTTTCACAGAGGAAAAGGTCCAGGCCAATGAGTACAAGTTCAGCCAGGACACGTGCGCACACACACACACACACACACACACACACACACGCACACACCTCATATTCATCCTGCACTGACCTAAGTGTTAACGTACCTAATTATTAACTCTGCGCCAACTCGTAAACCGAACCTACACTTCAGGAACATTGGATCATTTTTTTTTTAAAGAATGATCATCCTTTTCAAAATAATAATTGCTGTAAAAAAAACAACAAACAAGGCAACATAACATGTTATTAAAGGGTCAAAGGAACCCATTAAGAAGCATAAAGTTTGATGATCTGATCATGTGATCAGATATGGTCGTAAAATGGGAATAAATTCAACGGTAATCACCATTGGGCTTCACAGCCCCTAACTGAAGAATGGATGGATGGATGGAAACGTCATTTGGTTTATTAGAATTGTGCACAGACAGAGTAGTTGGCACGGTTTGAATCTCGCCTCCAGTCCATTGTCCATGGCGTCTCCATGTGTTTAATGGGTTTCCTTCAGATACTCCAGCTTCGTCCAACAGTCCAAAGACATGAGGTGTGGACTGAATGGCATTTCCATATAGCCCATAGTGTACGATTGGAAATGTCTGTGTGTGCGCCTCATGATGTTTTGGCTGTACCCCTGCCTTGTACCCTAAATACCCAGGATAGGATGCAGGATAAGTGTTGACAGTATAGATGAGGGACTACAATATGTTTTATTGTGCAGAGTACGCGTTTAGTCCTCACTAGGATATAAAATCACACACACCAAGTGAAAGTGTGCAAGTCTGTTCCCCACACAGTCCATTCTCTTATCCAAACCTGTCCAGAACCACAGAACTCTCCCACATCGTTCCGAGCGATCTGCTGACCGCCAAAAGCTTCTGAAACAGAGCTCCTGGCTGATTTCTGGAGCTAGACCTTAAAAAAAAGAAGAAAAAAAAAAAAGTGCTGGATTTTTCCTACTATTGAATTAAATAGTAGGAAATAGATTTACTATTGAATCGTGCTGTAGAATGATCATTTTCTCTCTTAGAAACTAGAGTTTTGTACGCATGCAAAAAATACACACCATACACACAATGCAAATAAAAAAGAAAAGACGGAAAGGAGAAAAGACAAGAACCTACCAAAGTGGCAGGACGAGAAGTAAATCCTTTATCTAACGCATTCAAGGTGTTAAACAGGTGACGAAATGAAAAGCTGAAATTGATCTGCATTCACACTGTGTGTTACTGTAGATGGCAGGCAGTTGAGCTATAACAGTTGATGTCAATTGATATTAATATGGAGTCCCGGTAGTTATTGGAGGCTCAAGTAGACTTGTAGGAAATTCCAGTCCTGAACTATCGAGCAACTGCAGCCAAGTCAAGTCCTCAGAGAAACAGCTGTCAACATCAGACGAGGCCATAACCGTCTTCATGGTAGAGTAAAACCATTCCCAGACACTAGACACATCCCAAAGAGAAACACGGGGCATCCATGTGACGAGATCTCCAAGGATGAGCCAGACAGGTCGAGAGGGCAGAGGGATGGGCGTTCCCAAATTGCCCGTATTGTGTGAATGTTGAATGGAGGTCCTTCCATATATATATTTCAAATCCACCCCCCCCCCCTTTTTCTTCTAGGGGATGTTCCATGTTTGCTGAGTGTTTTTTCTTCAGTTCTTTCTACTCTTATCTTAACATCATCTCTTGTCTTCTCTTCACTTCCCTTTTTTGTTATCACTTGATCAAGCTCTTCAGTTCCAGTATACTCTCGCTTGTCATGTTATAGCAGCAAAGTATTTTATCTACAGTAACACACCGATCACAGATTAATGGAAATACCCCTTAGTGGTAGAATTACACAACTTTCTATGTGTATGTGTGTGTGTGTGTGTGTGTGTGAGTTAGGTGTGATTTTATTACTCTTTCGGATTGCATATGTTGATAGTAAGCAAAGGACTTTGCGGGGACATTTAGCTGGTCCCCACAAGAAAAAAAAAAAACAGAACACACACAAACACACACACACACACACACACACACACAGAGCACAGATTTTTCCTTTGTTTGTGTCTCTTATAATCACATGACATAATCGAAGAGAAAATGTGTTTCGGTGTCCAGCGCAACACAGACGGAAAAAGCAAGACAGAGCGAAAGAAGAATAGATAGATAGATAGATAGATAGATAGATAGATAGATAGATAGATAGATAGAGCGAAGGAAGTAAAAACAGGAGGTTACATAATGAAGCACGAGCCAGTATTTTTGGCTGGTGTTACTAGGAAATAACCCCGTATCAGAGATATGTGCGTTTGATACATTTTGAAGCGCCACGTTGTCTCCTCGGCACTTCGTCTGCGTGAGGTAGACGTGTGCAGAGATTCGGATTTCATATCGCGATAATTGTGTAACGCTCGAGTAAGGATTATTATGTTATCGCAAGGGATTTATGAAATAGGAGCCGTCCCAGAAGGGCGGGAGGTCGGCGTATGAACAAAAAAAAAAAAGAACCTCTGGGTTGATATCAGATTACAGACGTCTACAGAGCGAAGGCATTCGAAGCTGTATCACTCACTGACATTTCTGCTATCTATGATTGTTTACATGATTTGCTTTTGGAACTGGTGGAAAGGAAAAAAAAAAAAAGCAAGTCTAAGAGTCCTGTCCTTGTAGCCTGTTCACGTCTCTGTCTTGACATGCGTTCCAGCTCACCACGCTTGCACCTCGCTTCCCCTTGAACCTGGAAGGTTCTTCAACCCACATGATACAAGTGTAAAAAAGAAAAAAAAAAATTCCAGGAGATTCCTAGATAACAAAACCAGTCGTTCTGGCACCCGAAGATGAATGCTGTCAAAAAAAAAAAAAGACTTTAGATGTTTTCATCTTTTCAAGGATTTCTTTACAGAGGGTGCCAATATATTTGGCGCAGACAGCCACTCATTTAAATAGCGGATTATTAAACGTCTCTGCACCTATTCAGCGTTTAAGCTGCTACTGAAGCGAATCGATACACACATATATATATATATATATACACACACACACACACACACACTTCAAAAAAGCCGAGAGTATTTCTTTATGTATTTATTTATTTAAGTACAGAGGACCTTGGCTTCGGAATGAGAACGCAAAAAATAGCATAAAACCTTTTTTTTTTTCCTGAAACGAGGAAGAAAAACCTTCACATGAAAAGAAAACATCCTCTGCAGACCAGCCACACACACACACACACACACACACTTTATACAACACCACATATAATAAAAGATTATTCTAATGCAGTTATATAAACTGGTACAGGGATTGGTAGTGAGGTCAAATCCCAGACCGAATCAATACACGCGAGAACAAATATGACTCATGAACATGTTAGCCAGAGGGTTTTTAGGTTGTTTTGGCAAACAGGTTGACTTTAAACAGAGAACACCTCGCTCTAATCGGGCTCTTCTGTTCCTCGTCAGGTGTTAAACCCACATCTGCCATGCTGCCGGTACTGTGGAACCTAAGTAACCCTAAGCTCTTGGCTGTTTAGCTCTAAAGATCACACTGCCATGTCGACGTTACAGAGACGCATACAGTACTGCACATATACAGGACAACATTCTCTGGTCGAAAATAATGGCGCCTCTTGAGCGGATTTACTGTATGAATCTGCTGTATGCAACAGTACGATGATGTCACATTGTGGGCTTAACGTCTTCATACCTGGTTCGAGCACATGTTCGCTTCCAGTCAAAAGTTTGGACACACCTTCTAATTCCATGGTCTTGTGTTTCTTTCTACATTTATAAAGCGTTGATCCAAAATATGCACTAATCTCGTTTCAACCGTTGATTTTGAGCTACTTACAGTATGGTCTGTAAAGTCTTTAAAACGGCTCTAATCTGAGGTGGTCTGCTGGTTGTTAATTGGTGATTTTTGAGGTACTGTAACTGGCAACTTTTAAACGAACTCCTCCTCCGCAGTTCAGTTTCATCATGGTGCTTGATGGGTTTTGCAAATGCACTTAACACAATACTGTTCTTGCAAGAACTGTTTCAGAACTGCTGACTTTCACGTCCTAAAATACCACTTTACTGTCGTTGTTACTTAATTATCTAATCCCAAACGTGTTTAAAATAGTAAAAAAAAACGCAGTATTGTTCCAGAATATATTTTCGCACTTGTGTCCAAACTTTTGACTGGTACTGCAGATGGTAGCGCTCATGTCGGTAGAGTAACTCTACCTCTAGAGCAATGGTATATGATCTTTATCACAACCCATGCATTTGCGCCATCATTGAACCCAACTCTGGTATATTTTTAGGGCCCAAGCACTAGGACATCACCATGATGGTAGATGGTGATGGCACAGGTGCTTGGGCCCACTCATCGTTTCTTGCAACTATGTTTCAATTTGATATCTTACTTATTTTAACTCTTTTTACGTATTACCCTGAAGCTGTATAGTTAACCGGAACTAGCCATACAACATTTATCTCTGGAGGGAAGGTATTAAATACACTATAACTTTGAAAGATACAAACTCGCTTTGGCTCAGTGGGACTGTAGAAGTTCCATATGAGACTCAGCTGACCTTTGGAAGTGCATTTTTTTGTTGTTGCACGGAACGAAGGTTGTGGAATTTGGCAACGATTACTTACATTGTACTCGCATACCAGGTGACAAACTTTACGGTCGATGTGCAGAGCAGGAACATTTATATAGACCAAGACGTATTGAAATGTAAATGTAGGTACCTCAATTCTGAAATGTGGAAAAAATCCAAACAATTCCTTTAGACTGTCGTAAATTCCTAAAAGTTTTGCAAGTGCTCTTGTTATTGAATACAGCTGCGTTGTATGATCATGTGCACTCCTGTACTCTCGTGTTCTGTCCATAGTGAATGTACTGGGATGCCAGCACTGACAAGCAGGTGGTGAGATGATTTGTAGTATAAAAGAAGAGATTAATTTAACACTTAACTTCATAGCATTTTCTGATTGTTGTTAAATCTGTTCATAACAGTCGCGCATTTCCCTTTTTTAAATCTTGGCAGCTTTTGAAACCCACCCAGTGGTGGGCAAAAAACACACATCTGTAGAGATACCCAAGATAAAAAATTACTTAAGTAAAAGTCCTCCATTTACATTTATACTAAAATTCCTATACTTGCGTAAGTTTTAAAAATGACCAAACTTTTGGCTATTTTGGCTATTAGCGTACTGTAGCCTTTAAGACATAATAAGTCTCTCTTTCTCTTTTTTCTCCCTAACTTCCGCCCTTTCTCTGCTTCCTGACTGTGAACGTTCTGTTTCATCGCGGTTGGCAATAATTTTCTGTTTTCGATTTCAAACACCTGCGTTTTTGTAATTACGCATAATAGTCCATAGGTGGCGATATTCTGGCTTCAAATACTACATGCCAACAGTAAAGCATCCTGAGACCATTCATGTGTCCATTGAGACCATTCAACTCCCCAGACCTTAATCACTTTAAAAACTTTTGGTCAATCCTTAAGAGGCGGGTGGACAAACCTCAAGCATTGATTATGTAAGAACAAGCTGATATCAGTCAGGATGTGGCCCAGAGGTTGATTGACAGCATGCCAGGGTGAATTACAGAGGTCAATATTGCAAATATTGACTCTTTGCATAAACTTAATACAATTGTCAATAAAAGCCTTTAAAGTCTTGTAATTATACTTCGGTATACCATCGTTACATTAGAACAATATAAAAAAATATAAAAACACTGAAGCAGCAGACTTTGTGAGAATTAATATTTGTGTCAGTCTCAAACATGTGGCCACAGCTGTATAGTAATGCTATAATTTGACTGTTACCTTACACCTCTGACTAACGTGCATGATGTAGCTTAGCTGGCTAGCAAGACAGCTGAAGTCAAGTAATTAAATGAACGACTAAATAAAAAATGAAAAACGATCTTCTCACTCCATGCCATTAGATAATGCTAGCAAAGCTAAGCTAAACATATTTCTGGTACCCTAGGCTCCAGTTTAAATCAGCGTGGCATCGTGGTTACCTTATGAGATTGGTTAAAGCCTGCCTCTTACAGTAATAATGTGGTTTGGCTCCAAAATGTTATGGGGTTAGAGCTTAATGTCAGGGTTCGATTCCCGCAGCGGGGCGGTTTTGCATGGAGTTTGCCTGTTCCTCCAAGTCTCCTGGGATGGGCTCCAGGTCCCCCTGCGACCCTGTACACAGTGTATAAAAGATGATTAAGTGACTGAGATTTATGTAAGGATCCGTCATCCTGGTGCTGAGTTTATCTAGAAGTTGAGTCATGTCAACTGAACTTCTTTCATGTTAGCTAGAGACATTTCATTACTCATCCACGGTACTACTTGGATGAGTAATGAAACGTTCCTAGGTAACAGGACATAACTCAACTTCCAGTTAGAGATTTATGTTTGTCTGGAGTCCTGTTTCTATACGTCTGTCTGCCTGGCTGTTTATTGATTTGATTGATTGATTGAATATGGCAATTAAAAAAAAAATTTTTGGTTCGGATCAATAAACCGTGGTCTTTTCCGTTCCCGTGCTGATTCGTGCACGTCCCGTTGGTCAGATTAGATCATGTGAAAGGCGTGCACACACTGCTGTAATGCAAGGCTGAGCGAGCGAGGGGAAAAAAATCAGCCTTTGACACTTTTAAGGCCAGCTTTAAATCATTGTCTCTGTGCAATGATTGAATGTCTGCCCATGTGCCAGGATTCCATATATATCCAGGATTCCATTCATTCATCCATCCATCCGTTTCTCTTTCTCTCTCTCGCTCTCTCAACTCTATCCTCATCTTCCAGCATATCGAAAGGACATTCTCAGGCTAGTAATGCACTCATTAGAGTCCAAAATCATTTCATTATGTTTATTGCCTAGTTCTCACTTCCTTAATACTAAACCGATTTTTACCGCACTACACGAATCCAAACCTAAAAACTTGTAAACATGACGGCAGGCTTGTTTTCTTTTAACGTGTCGGGAATTGCGTCATGCACAAGTGATGGAATGTTTGCACACACGCACACACACACACTAACAAGGATTCGCTGTTGAGGCTGAATGAATAACTGAATAACTAAAAAAAACATTCAAATAGAGCCGGGATACACACTCGCCTTCGACCAGGTGAGAAACAAAAACTGCACGTACTGTACTGTACTCAACTCTATATTGAGAAATGAGTCGGATCTCTTAGCATTGAAAGAGCCAGAGCAGTGTGAGTGTGTGTTTGCCTGCATGTCTCGTCATTTAAAACCTTGTGCTCCGTGCAGTCACATCTCCAGCCTTTTATAACACAAATGTCAGATTTAAACGTTCATGCGTCACTGCCTAAGAACGCTAACAAACAGCTGCGTATACACCGTATCCAACCTCGAAGCCATATTCGCAGCATGCACTGAAACTTGTGAGCTGATGTAGATGATGTATAAAATTCACAACGCGTAACTTAGACGTCAGGGTCTAATGGAGCATCCTGGATCACGCGCAGCAATTTTTCTCACGCCGGAAATAATCAGGATTAAAGGTCCCATATTTTACCATCCCTTTATTCTACTACTCCCTTTATTTCATTCCTCCACCAAATTCACTGTTTCTGTGTCTATGCAACTTTTGAGATATCCCCCCACCCCCCACCCCTCCTAGGGAGCAGCAGATCTGAGCAACAAGACTTGGTAGGAGCTCGATTTATGAGGTCACAAATCAAAGAACTAGATGGCAGTATTGAAAGTGTGTTAGAAAGTTAGGGAACTTTTTTAAGGAAGACTGGGAGATGAAGAGAAGTGAAGCCTTCTGTATAGGTGGCGCTAATGCGACATACTGGATGCCATCGAGAAACAAAAGTTGCATTAATAATGGAGAAAAAGCAGAAATCTTGTTTGAAGACGCATTTAAATGTCGAAAAAATGACTAATTATGCATAGCACATCTCATTTAAGGGTGTAATAGGTTTTATTTCATCCTAGTGCTGGGGAAATTTGGTTTATTTTAATTTGGAAACACCTCCAGGGTCCGGGTTTCGATTCCCAGCCAGGCTCCATTTCCGCCTCTGTGTGCATGGAGTTTGCATGTTCTCCCCGTGCTTGGTGGGTTTCCCCCAGAGACAATCGTTTCCTTCCACAGTCCAAAGACTTGCAGATTAGGCTAACTGGTGTTCCCAAATTGCCTGTAGTGTGTGAATGAATGTGAGTGTGAGTATGTGTGTGTGCCCTGCGATGGATTGTCACCCTGTCCATTAGGGCATCTAAGTTTCCTGGGATAGGCTCCAGGCTCCCCGCAACCTTGCACACAGGATTTGGAGGTAGAGACGGTGAATAAGTGAGATGATCTATAGTAATTCTTTAAACAATTTCATTAGCACAAAATTATTGCACGATTGAGAAAACCTTATCCGAACTGTTAGCAGTTGCTGGAGATGTGACTGCAAAATGGTGGTAAATGGTAAAGTAATGCCGTCACTCCTGGAATGTAAGGTATGTAAAATCAATTTTAGATAACAAGATACACCGGGGTAAGTTAAATCTTTTAATAGAAACCTGTATAATGCTTGCTAATGTCCATGCAACTAACAATGCTAAGTAGCTAACACTAGTGATGATAGTAATTCATGCATGCTTCTTCATCAGGGGGCAGAACAAGGGCACTCGCATCAGGAAATCTTTATCAGTGGCTCAGGTTTTGGCGATTTAAAATCTTGGTTTGCGTTTTCCTTACTTTTGATAACAAGAAAGGTGGATATACTGTAATCACATGGCTTTTATGGCTGTAGTCACATGACATCAATTTCATGCCTGTGCACGGCACCCCTTAAGAAGATGGTGATACTGTAGGGAGTCAGGGGTAGCTCACTGGTTAAGGTATTAGACTATGGCTCGGAAGGTCCCAGGTGGTTAAATCCCACAATCACCAAGTTGTCCCTGTTGGGCCCTTGAGTAGGGCCCTTAACCCTCAACTGCTCAGATGTATAATAAGGGCATCTGCCAAATGCCTAAATGTAAGATGTAAGTTAAGTTATCTACTGAGCATGGTGGTAATTTTATCTTACCTGTGTTCTTTTTTTGGGGGGGGGATTTTTTCCAGATTTTCTCCCTAATTTGATCGTATCCCACATTATGGCTGCTACTACCACTCAGCCGGGAGGGCCGAAGACCATCACGTGTTTCCTCCGAACCGTGTGACGCCAGCCGAACTTCCCGAACTGCTTGCTCACGCACTGTTAGGGGCGGAGTAACACACTTGGAGGAAAGCGCCAGCCGCTCCTTCCGCGTGCGCGAGCTCACAGACGCCCCTGATTGGCTGTAGAGCCGTGATTAATGTGGGAGCAAAAAGTACCTCTCATCCCTCCCTCTGAGAGAGCTCGGCCAATTAGCTCTGTCTAGACCTACGGCTGCGTGAGGTTACAGCATCACCTGGGGATCAAACCAGCGATCCCCGGATGATAGAGCAAGCACTTTACCACTGCGCCACTCGGAGGCCTTACCTGTGTTCTTAATGTTTAAAAAAAAAAAAGAAAAAAAGACTAACAAAACTAGAAAACAGATTTTTATATAATTTGTCTTTTAGTCCATGAGGGTACATCGTGTACAGTATAAATCTTTTGGATCTTTACAGGTACACAGGTGTAAATTATCGTCAGGGGTTGTAGGGCTTAATGATTAAGGCATTGGACTACTGATCAAAAGGTTCAAACCCCAGCACCACTGTTGGGCCCTTGAGCAAGGCCCTTGACCCTTAATTGCTCAGATGTAAAAAAAAAAAAAGATAAAATGTAAGACGTTCTGGATGAGGGTGTACTGCCAAATGTAAAATTAGTTTCTTAAATCCATTTCTTTTTCAAGTCAAAATAATTCTCTGTCTTTTCCAAATAAACACTGCCATGGCACATTCCCATTGCTCCCCTGCGGGGTAAAAATAATAACTACAAAAATTAAACATGCCTACCAGGATAATGGCTCATTTTTAATGTGTGCCTCTGCAACCGTCTTGAGCAGCACCTTTATGTGTAATGAGGTCATTAAGGGCAAACCTCCAGGATTTCCCTTATTTCACATGATGAAATACTGCGGCAACAGAAAGCACAAAAGACGAGAGGAAACCGTGCTTATCTACAGACCGCAACATCCATCCAGCGATCCAGATTAATTCATAATCACTGAATGACTTCAGCTGAGGAGTATATCATAGTTGTACTGTGACCGGTGCAGGTCGTGTTCTTTAGAGTAAACTGAATAAATAAATCATCTACAGCCACTTCCTTCCTCTCTGGAAGCAGGCAGCGCTGAAACTGAATGAGTAATATGAGCACAGAGTCACTACAGCTTCCTCTTACTAAATCAGAAAGGTAGAAGATAGATTTCACACTTGATTTGACACTCTCTCTTTCCTTTCTAATGAAAACTTGCTTGTTGCATTTTTTTTTTTGCGCTATAATCCTTTATCCACACTGCTGGCAAAGTTATTTTTAGGGAAAGCTGGGAAAACCTGGTATTAAAATGATGCTTTCTTAATACATTAAGGAATCCTCCTTTAAATTTACAGGATTTGGGGTACGCCCGTCCACCGTCATTCAACTTAAGGGGCGTCAAGTTGAGTCATTTCAGATTCAACTGTACACACAACAACAGCATGTTTCCTAGTGGTCCAGTGATGATCTTGTCACAGCGACTGGAGTTCGGCTCCCGTTCGGGCCACCGGCTCGGTATCAATGTTGATCTGAAGTAATTTTTGCATCACTGTTTTGCACCACTGCATCCATTCAATGTTATTTCACCATCATAAACCCAATGTTGCTCCGTACTTTTTTAAATGAAAAATAATTAAATCTTTCAAAAATAGTCTAATGCCAGCCAAAGTTGTGCCAATGTTTGTAACAAAACGTTCCGCCAACCTAAAACATTTTTGCTGGGTTTACTCTGTATCGACTGAAATTCCATTTTATATAAATGCATATACATAATCTGCGCCATGGCGTGATGCACAACTATAGCATGATTACTACACATAATTAACGCAGCTAACCAGCTTTAACCAGCTCACTACATCTTATTAAACATGTTTCCAGGTAGGTTCACTTGCACAATGGCTTCATTAATTCATTTATAATCTCTCCAAACATACTGTATCATATTCTTACAAGAAAGCTCCAAACCATGACCCAGTTTTCCTACCTGCTTGCCTGCCAACAATGAACCTGTTACTCATCCACTAATTTATTCATCTCCACCACTTTCCAGTGTCCTCCTTCGCGTCTTCCTCCTCTGTTTGTTCCTCTTTCTTCTTTTATGTTTCTGACAATTCATCACTGAGTTCTCTTCTTTTTGACAGCACCACATGCATAGTGATTTAAAGTAATTTACAAGCATGCTAGCAAAAACGGGGCCCCTTCCGGAGGGGATTTCCTACCAGTACAGCGCTCAAGGGGGTTCCTGGCTTTTTGACATTTCCGTGCATTTAACTGATTAGCTGTGCAATGCTTTGGGCTGGTATGGATTTTTTTTTTTTACGTTTTGAAATGAACACGCTGTCGGTGTTTTAAGAGGAAAAAAAAACAGTTTATGGAAATGTAGCTGCTCTAAAAACAGCGCTTTGCATATGCAAGTCATGAGTTATTCTTGACTACCTGAAGTACCCATCGTTGACGGGAAAAGAGTTTTTAGAAATAGTCTGCCGTGAAAATCTGCTAAAAATAAGCTGATCAGCTTTAATGTCTCTCATCGTCTCATAGCCTATATAACGGAGCCTATCCCAATATCACTATTTCTGTGGAAGGGAACCGAAGTACCCGGAGGAAACCCACCAAACACGGGGAGAACATGCACACTCCATACACACAGACCAGAGGCGGGACTCGAACCCAGACCCCGGAGGTACAAGGTGACAGTGCTTACCACTAAACCACCATGCCGACGTCAGCTTTAATGTAATCAGTGATATTATTATTATTATTATTATAATTATTATTTCAGGTTGAAGCCCTGTACATGTCTGCTTCTCTTTTTGTAAAAAAAAAAAACTCTGTCTAACTCATCAATACAAAGCAATTAAAAGCTGTAAGTTTGAGTATCTACCGCCTTGTTTAAGCCAAGTCGTACATCTTTCGTCGTCAGCCAAATACACGCCCTGTTCGGTAATCGGAGGGTGAATCACGGAAGAGAATTTTTAAAAAGTAGATCAGATAAAAATGAAGTTTTGTCCTACGTGTCTCCAACGTGTTAGAATTTATGTATACCTCTTTAACGATGTTATTTTAGTGGTGAAAACATGAACATAATCCCAGTAAAAATACTCAGTTTAGCTTTTCTACTTAATATCTGTTGGTGAAGGTGTTGGTTCACATTGAGCCAGTGGTTTATAAGTATCCTATTAGTACCTCCGACATGTAACTGTTCATAACATCGCTTTTACTCAAGGTTTTCATTTCACGTATGCACTTCACTTGTGCAGGTTTAACTTCAGGCAAAAACCCAAGTACTGCCAAAGTTTCATTAAACTCTGTTTTGCGTGATGCTGTGACAAAATCAGCTGGACAGACAGACAAACATACAGATAGATATTTAGATATACAGAGAGACATGCAAACAGAAAGATATACAGACAGACATAGACAGACAGACGTATAGATAGATAGCTAGATAGATAGATAGATATAAGGACAGACAGACATACAGATAGATAGATATACAGACAGATGTACAGACAGACATGCATGCAGACAGACAGATATACAGATATACAGACAGACATACAGACAGAAAGATATACAGACAGACGTACAGATGGTGAGATGGATATACAGACAGACATAGACATACAGACAGACGTACAGACAGACATGCATGCAGACAGACAGATATACATGCATGCAGACAGACAGATATACAGATATACAGACAGACATACAGACAGAAAGATATACAGACAGACGTACAGATGGTGAGATGGATAGACAGACAGACATAGACAGACAGACAGACAGACGTACAGACCAAGATATACAGACAGAAAGATATACAGACAGATCTACAGATAGACATAGACATAGACAGACAGACAGACGTACAAACAGACATGCATACAGACAGACAGATATACGAACATGCATACAGACAGATAGCTATACAGACAGACAGACAAATATACATATATGCAGACCTACAGACAGACAGCAATACAGATAGACATACAGACAGAAAATTTTCTGGGACTTAAATTTTATGAAACTTAAAGATATCATTAAAAGAGCGAGTTCTGACCAATGTACAGACAAAACCTCTCTTTCATTTATATAGATAAGTGACAGACAAATAACATTTTACAGACCAAGACATTTAATACATAGTAAATGTCTAATCATATTAGAGCATTAGATTTAAACCACACAGTCTTGTTGTTTACGACATCATACACGTACTTAAACCATGGTGCAGTTTTAAGAGCTCATCTACAGACATTGGGCCTCGTTTATCAGTAAACCCCCCCCCCCCCCCCCCGGAGTCAGTATAATCAGTCTGGAAACTGAATGGATCAAAGGACGGAAGTCCGTGACCAGCATGCTGAGACTCTCATGGAGAGCAGTTCTATAAGCCGCCGAGTGCTAAATGCTGTAAATGTTTTAAAAATAAACATTCTTAACTCAGCCACAACACTAACACCAACGCCAGGTGAACCGAATAACATTCATATTCCGAGCTGGCGGAATTATACAAACTCAGTACTGAAGTAAAAGTACAAGTGCTTGCCTAAAGATGTACTCCGCTACAAGGAGGTGTACCACTTCAATTCCTTTTACTCAAGCTGACGTACTACATACGTAGTCTCAAATGCTTATAAAAATTCCCTTACGAGAAGAAAATATATTTCCCCATATACAGTATTAACTGTTAAAGATATAAAATGATTTAATGTTCTGATCAACTGGTTAATTGAAAAGATTTTATAATGTTAATATTTCTTATTGCTACACTAACTGATACTAACTAATAATTAACAAGAAAAAAAATAATATTCAAAAATGTATTCATATTATACAGAATAATATACAGTTTTGTATTTATATATTACGATATATTGAAAAATACATAAGGAATTGACGCCTTTCATATATTGAAGATATTTAAATATATTTACTTGTATATCTTAATGTATGTGATTTTATATTTTACAACATCATAATATATTGAATCTGATATGATTTTATATTTTGTTTTTTTTCAATATGCTTATGTGTCATGTGTTAACTTTGTTACTGTTTACTTAATGTAGTTTTACAAAATGACTTTAAATGGCATTAATCAGAGCGCACCAATGAAGTAAAAGTGTGTATAATTCTTAAACATGCATAAAGTTTCAATAACGTTTTAATAAAGTATAAATATATATATTTTTTGTCTTCATTGCAATATATATATATATATATATATATATATATATATATATATATATATATATAGGGTTCACATATGAAAAATACGAGTAAAATACATATAGACAAATAATAGTATGAAAAAAAAGTATTTGTACTGACACCAGTGGAGACCAAAGGCCAGCCCGTCTAGACCGAACCCACAGAAAATCTGGGTATATCGTCTACGATAGAAAGATATCAGAACGACGGTACATCACAGTCTACTGCGTAGTGGGTTTCGCAGGCAAAGAAATCTAGGTGGTTCCCCATCCATGGAATGCACAGACTAACGAGTCTAACCCAAAGCACCCAAAAGATCTGCTGCTAACATTCCTGACAGCACAGCACACCCCTAGAGGTCATGTACAGTAGAGTCATGCCAGAGCCTACACAATACTTGGGTATTAATGTTACGGCTAAAGGGTATAAAAGCCCCAATCTGTCCAAATGATACGCTATGATGTCATTAAAAATCACTGCTTACTCTTGCTAGTCTTCCTATCCCTAAATACACACACACACACTCAGAAGCATGAGCATGAGTAGGATACAATCATTATCCTGGACATGAATGTATGGGATAGTCATGAATACCAGATTCCTCGGGTTTGAATCCAGCTTGATAAAGGGCGCCGCAAGCTGAAATGGACATCCTGTTCCTCTAATCCGCGCTGCACTACTTGAAATGCTGAAGGGAGTGGCACGGTTGTGTACACCGCGATACATTATTCAGCACCGAGCTATTCACTTTAGAGACAACACAAAGAAGCTGAAAAAACTACAGCGAAACCACGACAGACCATAAAATCTCAGTAATGGCCCTGGCGCTTCCATTATTCAGCTGATGTACACAGGTAGCGCATGCATTATTGATGAGCGTGATCAGAGCTGGGTTAGGGTTGGGTGACTCAAACAGCCAGAGTTCTGGGGAGTAATGGTGATATGAGCATCTTAGCCGAAATGTGGGAGTCCCATAGGGACGGAGATCAAAGCGTTCAAAAAGCAGAAAAGACAAAGGGCATGCATGCACATACTCTAACTAACACACACACACACACACACACACACACAGAGGGGAGAGATCTCATTTTCCTGATTCCAGCTGTTGGCCCCAAGTGTGAGCCATTAAGAGAGTCAGAGTGAGATAGACAGACAGAGAAAGAGGGGTAGAGATTGACAGGAAGACAAACATAAAGACAGATAGACAGAGTGTGAGAGAATGGTAAAGGCCGACAACCAGAATGTTGAAAAGGCAGAAAGTGAAAGGCATAGAGAGAGGGACAGACAGAAAATTACTACTAAATAAATAAATAAAAGTGTACAGAAAGAGAACGAGAGAGACGGGTAGAAAGAGAGAAATACAGAATTAGGGAACAACAGAAAGGGGTAAGAAAGATAGAGAGAGAAAAAACAGACAGAAAGTGACTGACAAAAAGACATACAAAAGTAAAGACCAGAATGACAGTGAGACAGACAAGAGACAAGACAGAAAGAGATACAGATCTCTAAACCGCGAAGAGACAGAGAGAATAGGAAGCACAGAGACATAGACAGAAGGACAGAGGGAGAGGAAAAGTGAGAAAGATAGAGAGATTGATGGAAGCAGGGAAAGAAAGGAAAACAGAGACAGCCTAAGAGAGACGGATAGGGAGAGAGAAAAATCATGAAAGAGACAGAAAGGAAAACAGAAACGGACAAAAAGAAAGTGAGAGCGAAAGAATAGAAAAAGAGAGTGAAAGAGAAACGTTGAGACTGAGACAAAAGAGAGACAAAATAAAAGAGGCAGGAAGACACTTGTCAAATAGAGAGCGAGATAAAGATAGACATGGATAGAAAAAGAGCAAGAGACAGGAGAACAAATAGAGAGAAAAATGAAACACTATGATATAGATATAGATATGAAAAGAAAGAGGGACATAAGCACACATTGAAGAAGAGAAAGACACGGAGACCGCGAAAGTTCGTGGTTTTCAACACTATATCCCAGCAGGTAAAATCAAACACTAGTGTAATCAACACTTTCCCTGAACCAGAAGGAAGTATTTGGTGAGGTTTGGTGATGTCTCACTACAGAACCACGCAGCTATTCCAGCAACCAGGCATAACTAACTTCACGCTGATTAGGCAGAACCTGTGTGTGTGTGTGTGTGTGTGTGTTCTATGAGCTGTGTAATGGTAAATCCTAAAGTAAGTGCAGGTGTTAATTTAGCTCCACAGATCCCGTGTGTTGGTGCGAATAGCAGGAAGCCTGAAGGAGCCGAGATGAAGATGGCACAGGCTGGCACTGTGACAGACACCTCACTAGAGGGTTATATCAACAAGAATAATGCCGTCAACAAGAAACAGCCCACTGAAGCTGCTGACTCAGCATCTGGCGCCCGCTGCCATATGAACTCGGGTAGGAAACAGTTTTTATAGGGCTTGTTCAGCAAACTAACTTTACTTCTAAAACAAAACAAAGGGAGAGGGAGAGAAAAGAAACGCTAGGAGTGAAATCCCTGACCTACCGGAGCGCTGAGTCTCAGAAACAGGAGTGATAGATTAGAATAATTAATATGATGATTACTATTCATAGCCTTTAGAACCCAGAGCATGTTTATGCAAGTGTTTGGAAATGGTTTTATAACACTTTCCAGATTGATGTGCAGCAACAACTGCCCCTTTAAGACCATTGTTTGTCTTTCCCTCTTGGCGTTGTTTAACACACACCTCAGTCAGGTGCTGCTAATCATCAACCCTTGATTAATTGATCAATTCATTGATCAATTAATTGATTAACTGCCAAAACCTGTGTTTTTATAAAAGGTCTGGACAACTGCTGATGATCAATTAATCACAGGCTAATGTTCAGTAGTACCTGGCTGCGACTTACCCTCTTGAATCCTGTGGAAGCAGTAAAGGGGTACTTGTATTCGCTCGCCTGCCTACAAACTATGGACTTGAGTAAGTCTTAATCCATAGGGTTTAATATGATGTTGGCCCACCCTTTGCGGCTATAACAGCTTCAACTCTTCTGGGAAGGCTTTCCACAAGGTTTAGGATTGTGTTTATGGGAATTTTGAGGTCAGACACTGCTGTTGGACGAGAAGGCCGTGCTTGCAGTCTTCGTGCACTGGTGCGCAGTCATGTTGTAACAGAAAGGGGCCTTCCCCAAACTGTTCCCACAAAGTTGGGCGCATGAAAGTGTCCAAAATGTCTTGGTACGCTGAAGCATTAAGAGTTCCTTTCAATGGAACTAAGGGACCGAGCCCAAATCCTGAAAAACAACCCCACACCAGTGAACAAAGCAAGGTCTATAAAGACATGAATGAGCGAGTTTGGTGTGAAAGAACTTGACATGGATCTGGGCATAGATCTGTGCCACTTGGGTTTCAAGGGTTAAACTTGTGGACTCGATCTTTGAAGGTGGCACCGCAAGGTTGCCTCGCACCTCCAGGATCAAGGGTTGGATTTGCACCTTGGGTCTTTGGTCAGTCCAAAGACATGCAGATTGGGCAAACTGGCATTCGCAAATTGCCTATAGAGTGTGTGTGTGTGTTCCTGCGATGGATTGCCACCCTATCCACGGTGTACACTACGAAATTCGAAAGCTCCTGGGTTAGGCTCCAGGCTCCTGTGACCCTGTGCAAGATAAACGGTATAGAGAATGAATGAATGAATGCCTCTTCAGATTTTTCAGTAGAAAATCTTACTCTAGTTCCTCTTGAAGTTCCTTCAGGGAGATTTACTTGTCTCCTTCATCTCTGGCCTGATCGTTATTGATCTGGATTTTCAGTAGATTAACTTCAAACACTTTTCAAACATCCTGTATGTTACTACTTCTTTAACAAATTAGCACAAGCCTCAAAGGTCCCCTCAAGTGTGTGTGTTTTAATGCTCCAGCCCAGCTCCAGCTCAGTGTCTACCTAAATAAGCTACTGCTTAGGCCCACCTCCTGGATTCTTCCTGTCCTTGTGTAGTCAGTCATACGCAGCTTTAGGGGTACTGCGAGGGGCTTCAAGTGGCAGGATGAAATCAGCGGTAAGGATAACTTTTTTTTTTTGTTGTTGATAAATATGATGGGTTGGAAAAATGTTGAAAAATCAGATCAAGTATCATCCAAGTTAGTGTACATTGGGTTTATTGATTTTTAAACCCTCTAATGTTTAAAATCCCCTTTAATTTCTTATTGTGGTCTTTGGTAGACCCTCGTAGCACAAAGTAGAATTATTTGTAAGTAATTTTAGGCGCCCTTACTGTACCAAGTTACCGGCCTAAACATAATTCACATAGTTTGACCAGTATTGCTTTAGTATAATGCCATTAATAATTTAGGCCTAGCCTCCCATGGCGAGCATTGATTATACTCTTCCACCGGTTTATAGCAGCAGCACGGTGGCTTAGTAATTAGCACTCTCGCCTTGCAACTCTAGAGTTGGCGTTCGTTTCTGTGTGCATAGAGTTTGCATGTTCTACCCTTGCTTGGTGGGTTCCCTCAGGGTACTCCGGTTCCCCCACAGTCCAAAGACATGCAGATTAAGTTAACTGGCGTTTTTTAAATTGTCTGTAGTGTGTGAGAGTGTATAGGTTTATATCCTAAAATGGATTTGCACCCTGTCCAGGATGTACCCCGCCTCCTGGGATAGGCTCCATGCCCCCGTGACCCTGAACACAGGCTAAAGTGGTAAAGACAATGAGCAATTCATAGCAATCATAGAAGTAGGAACTGGGCTTCGGTGTTCAGCCTCCCTGGGAGGTCGCTAATAAGTGATTGGAGAGCTGTCTGCGGGGACCAAATTGTGCCTTAACTTTACAATATGGTGCAACAGTATAAGCACTGGCTTTACTATTGGACTGCATGCTGCATGGGGCCTATGCACTAAGTACATAACAACACACTGCTGTTTTTGTTTAAGGATGCAAAGTGTCTCAAATAAAGTCCACATTGGTAATTTTTCATAATTGACGGATTGTTGCGGCTCGAACTCAAACCCGCTTACTTGAAACGGCAGAGCTAAGCATAGCTGAAGGTCTGTACTGAATAATAATAATAGTCCATAACACTATATAATTAAAATGGCCTATAATTACTTGAGCTTCTTTTTTTGTTATTTATTATAATGATAGACACAGTTCAGACATAACATTATAATGAAAAACATCATGACCAATAGTCATGGAGTCGTGAAGGTTTTCCTTTGTGCATGATTTCACAAGACCTCTTGGGGGGGAACGGGTTTGTCCGGCGGATCCAATGGGTGCTCGATCAGATTGAGATTTTCTATTCTGGTATTCTGTTGATTTTCTATCATGGCCTTTTTTTCAGCGAATTGTGCCACATTGACTTTTCTGTGGACCAGACCGGACCAGACACGGCACAGGAGAGCCTTGGGTACCCATGATCCTGTCACCGGTTTACTGGTATATATTTGATAATCAATGTTAATGTGTTACTGTTATATGGTGTTAATGTTATGTCTGATCAGCTATATGACATACATTCAAGCAAACACCTTTAAACAAGTTAACTTCTCAGGTGGCCAAGAACATCTGCCACCCATTAGACCAAAGGTAGCCACAAGTTCCACAGCTGCCGAGAGGCAATGAAGCAGTTGGCGATACAAACGACGACAAACAAAAGAACAAAGCTCAGTGAATGAATAAGTCTCTGTGTAATCGGGTTGCGTTATTCTTGTACGACAACCAACCAAACTACCACACACATACACACACACACACACACACACACAGATTCACAGAGTTTTAAGCCAGGTTTACAAAGGGAACAAGAAGATCTCAATTAAAGCAATGATGTCAACAGAATCTTTGCACACACTACCCACCACTTTTTCAAATGTTTCATTGTGGTTGCCACACCCATCAAATTTGCCTCCTCGGTTCGGCTAGTGCTTATAGATTTCACTTCCATGGAAGGGAACAGCCGAAAGACAAAGAAGAAGGAGTCAGAGAGAATTCCGAGGAACTCGATGCATATAAAAATTGAGTTTTTGTTTAAATGCAAAAATGACTGAAGTATCATCTTGTCCATGCAATTCATTTTAAAGATGTTATGAATCCGCAGCCTTTTTTTAAGAACTATACTGTAGGTGAGAAATCATAGATCCCAGTGTGCATAGGCAGGATCTCAGGACCCATAAATGCCCTAATAATCTTAAGTATTTGTTCCATCTACGTGGCAGTTATTTACAGGGTTGGGTTGCCAGCTTGACGGCCGGTTGCATCTGAGCACTTGGGGTGGAGGCCCTTGCTCATGGGTCCAACAGTGGCAACCCAGCAGAGTCAGGCCTCGGACCAGGGACCTCCTGGTCAGCAGTCCAACACCTTAACCACTGAGCCAGGGTTTTTAGGAGTCTTGAGTTATAAGGAGCTTCTACAGATGGCTACTTAGGGCTTAAATGGATTGCCAGTCCATTACAAGTCAGAAAGCATTTACATGCTGATAAGAGTCACCAATCCACCCATCCATCCATCCACAGAGAACCCTACATGAGGACACATGCAAAACTGATCACAATCCGAGATCAGGATGAATTCAAGAACCCATACGCCAACTTTACAATTTGCTTTTTAAAATTTGTTTATACAGCAATATTGGTTTTTTTCTTGGAATGCCAAAGAATTTGCATCATCTACGCACTAAAAAAAGCTGGCCTTTAACTACGCTGCATTTGCACCAGCGATACGCTCTACTGGTGGAAGAGTAAGCATTCATTCTCTCACCATCTCCGTGCTTTTCGTTCTTCTTGTAGCAGGATTAAATACTGTTATTTAATATGGAACGCTCGTATGGCGACGGGGCACGGGGACGAGGGACGGCAGATGGTGTTTTTATTGTAAGGGTCTGTCTGACAGAAGAATAAATCAACTGACTTTGCTCATGTGCCCTCACTGCACTTATCACATTACACTGTTTGCTCATGCCACTGAGGACAAACATGCACAAATACACTCACTCACTCACACACACACACACACACACTCTTTAAAGTCAGCCCAGTAAGAATCCCAATAGTTCACTGGCATTGAGAAGACGTGGCTTCTGATGAAGTTGATATACAAATGGCATAAAACATACAGCATACAGTGATATCTTCCTGAACCGTGATGCGTTTTTTGGTGATTAGACCAAGATGATTTTTTCTTCTTCTTTTTATCCGATTACAAAAATACGAGAGCTGTACCAAGGATAATGCAACAGTGCTGGTAGAGTGACTGTTTCTCTATACAAGCCATGCATCTGCACCATCTCTTGGACCCTTTGATGATCTCCTACTGTGCTACAGAATGTTTACGGAGACGACATCATTGACAAGAGCGATCCACACAGATGAATAAAGAACTGTGTGGGAAATGATTGGTTATCATTTGTGTCAAAGTGGATTTCCAAGGAGGGATCGAGAGTTGGGTCCAACAATGGTGTAAATGCATGGCTTGTAACAGCAACTATTACCTTTGTGTAGACATTGACATGTTAACGACTTTTGTTCTTTTGATATAAAGGATGTACGTTACACAGGGCATCTGACCAAAAGCTTAAATATGGTCTCGTTGCTGATGATAAACCTAGAACCGAGACACATTATGCATGCAAGTGTCTTTGTCCCTATCTCGGTTCGGAAGACCGGCCGATAAGCGTACCAGTGCGCGATAGATGCATCAAGCAATAATTCTTTTTTTTGTTTTTTAACTTAACACCTCATGTCTCACACTTCTGCCCAACACTTTGTTTTGAAGCATTAAAGCATCCTCCCTACAGTCCTGATGGGACTTTTACCTATTTGGTCCCCTGAAAGCAGCCCTATAAGGACGAAGATTAACTTGTGATGAAGAACTGAAGACAGTGGTGCAATCGTGGCTCGCAGCTCAGCCTAAAACATTTTTTTAAAGAGGGAACATGAAAGCTTGTTGAAAGCAGATGGACAAAGTGTATTGAAAAGCAAGAAGATTATGTCGAAAACTGTTTGTCTTTTTCTAAAAGTTATTTCAAATAATTTCTACAGGCAGAGTGCGGATCATTTTAAACTGCGCTTATATAGTAAATTGTAAGATACTGGACTGAAGTTGCTTGCGGCCATGTTTGCCATCTTCACGGCACCGCCTGCCCCAGGGCAGTGACTCATGCCCAATTATTCCAACAGACTCAAGTGAGCAGCTGATACTCCTGCGGCGCTCTCCGTCCTGTATATCTTTTACGCTTCTAAATATTTACACTAGAACGGACCCGGGACAAACGCGTCCAAGATCAGCGCCACTTTGCATATGTTTAAGATTTCACAGTAAATGCTAAGTGTTTATGTACGTTCTCAATGTCTCATGCTTCAGTCATGCAGCGGAACGTAAACACACTGCAATGATTCAGATGGAGATGAATGTACGGTACGTGAGGAGAACAGTTCTTACCGGACAGAGCTGGGATCCTTCCGTCCTGCCAGGATTAGCGAGCGCTGATCAGTGTATGCATAAAAATCTATAAAAGAAAGAAAAAGGTGGAGATTTATGGTCAGTATTAAAACTCGGACAGCAGTTCAGTCCTGGTGTATTTGGAATCACAGGCATCTATGTTATCATTTCTATAGTAACAGTCAACTCCTATGGATTTGTGTTGGATGAGCAACATGATCTAACGCTTGGATGAAAAATGTATTGTAATAAAAAAATGCAAGTGATAACAGGAACTACCCTGACTTGTGGTAACTATAAAGGCTTAAAAAAAAAAAGAAGAGATAACGTTCATTAATCACTTACTCACTCATCGTCTATACCAGTTTACCCTGTATACAGAGTCGCAGGAGGCCTGGAGCCTATCCCAGGAGATTTGAGTCACTAGGCAGGAAACTCCCTGGACGGGGTGCCAATATATCACAGGGCACACACATTTACACTACGATCAATTTGGGAACGCCAATTAGACTAATCTGCATGTCTTTGGACTTTGGAAGGAAACCAGAGTACAAGGAGGAAACCCACCATGCACAGGGAAAACCTCGAGGCGGTAATCGAATCATTTCTGAAGGTGCAAGGCAACAGTGCAAACCACTATGCCACTGTCCTGCCACATTCATTAATATATACAGTATATTAGGGAAAAAATGTCTACTTCAACACTTCCGAATGTAATATTTTATTTGTTAGCAGCAAAATCGTAAAAAACTTCAAACCATGCATCTGTTATCGGTACTGCTTATCCTGTGTAGAGTCGCAGGTGCCTGGAGGGAGTTACGCGTACAGGGCAGGGCTAGCCCATCAATGTGCACTAACACACACACACACACACACACACACACACACACACACACACACAGACAGTCACACTCAATCATACACTACGGGAAATTCTGAAACCCCAATCAGCCTACACCACTTGTTTTTATAATGTTGGAGGAAACCAGAGTACCCGGAGGAAACCTACCAATAATGTGGAAAACGTGCCTACACCATGAACACACACACACACACATACCTGAGGTGCGATTTGAACCCTCAATCCTAAAGTTGTGAAAAAATGATAAACATATGGAAATGTAATATTAGTTCTTCAGCCTGTAGGGGCATGAATACACCCTTTGTGTGTGTGGGTGTGTGTGTATTAGATCATGACAGCATGTACTCACAAATACACACTTCATCAGAGTCTGTCAAGGCCTGTCATGGCCCCACGTGATTTTTATTTCTTCTAACCGAAAGACTGAAACAATCTCTCTCAGCGCTTTAAGCTTTCTGACCGCAGCAGAGAGTTAGACTGATGACTTCACTTGGCACAATCAAGTGCACAAAGATGCCTTTGCAACTCGAGGAAACAGCGCAGGGTGTAACACAACACAATATTCAGCTTGATGGTGGAAAATGAGTGGATAAATCGTGTCACAGCTCACACAGAGGATCGAGAGTGAAACGTACACTTTTGCATGCAGATAGCTGCTCAAAATGCTAAGCTATAGTAAAAAAATTAGAGTAGGTAGTTAGCATGCATGTTCATACCCTGCTAAGTCAAGTTAGCATGACTCATGTTTGTAAGTATTCCTGACATTGCTTGACATTCCTGAAGTAGCAGCAATGATTTTAAAAATAGCAGCAATGATTTTAAAAATGCTCTGTGTTCTCCTGAAGTCAGCAACCAGCTCTTTTGTCTTATCGACGTTCAGAAACAGGTTGTTGTCCTTACACCAGTCCGGTAGTCTCTGCACTGCACTTCCTCTCTGTATGCTGACTTGTCGTTCTTGCTGATGAGACCCACCACGGTTGTGTCATCAGCAAACTTGATATGATTGGAGCTGTGTGTCGCTACACAATCATGAGTCAGCAGTGTGAACAGCAGTGGACTGAGCACACAGCCCTGGAGGGCCCCAGTGCTCATTGCGGTGGTGCTGGAGGTGCAGTTTTCGATTGGGTTAGAAAGTCCGGGATCCAGTTACAGAGGGAGGTGTTCATCTAACAGTCACTATCTCCAGCAACGATGAGTTCTTACACCATTTCGTGTTGATGTAAACACACATGCACTTAGCGCACAGAGCTGCATTTCTGTCGGCGCGAAACGAGGCTAGCCAGTCTAGTTGAATGGCTTCGTCTGGATACTCTGTTACTGAGCCATATCTACATGAAAACAAAGACGCAGCAATCCCTAAACTCACGCTGTGTAGTCTGTTGGAACCGGATGTTGTCCAGTTTATTTTCTAGGGAGCAGACATTTGATTACATTTACATTTACAGTTAGTCATTTAGCAGACGCTCTTATCCAGAGCGACTTACATTTTTTATCTCATTATACATCTGAGCAGTTGAGGGTTAAGGGCCTTAGTGGTTGTGGGGTTTGAACCTGGGATCTTCCGAACCATAGTCCAATGCCTTAACCACTGAGCTACCCCTGGCCCTATAAGATGCTGGACAGAATAATTTTAATAAATTGATATTTAAATTGTAATATCAATATTGTAATATATCAAATTGTAATATATTTTGATCAAATATATATCAAATTTGATATATAAAATATCAAATTGTAATATATTTAATTATGTGATAATTAAATTGATAAGATGATGGACAGAAGTGCCGGCCGGCTAAGGTTTGTTTTTAGCCTAACACAGACTCGTTGTGCCTGCTTGCCGGAGGCCAGCTCATCTTGAATGCTTTTTATCGGGTTATTGAGTTCTAAAAGTGTCTGTCGATGGTAAATACTGTATGAACACCGGTTGCGGGTGCTATGACACGAAGTAAACAAAGTAGCACCATTTTGGCTTAAAGATCTACATGCGTCTCTTGCATTACAGGACTGGTTTCAGTAATGAAAATATTTCTGCTTTTTTACTTCACATTGTTTGCAGTTTGATCTTAAATGGGTTGCTGATGGCATTAGGATATTAAGGAGCTCACAAACGCAAACCATCTGATGCTGATCTTCACTGATATACTGGGCCAGTTAAAGACTGGGATGTATAGACTACCTATAGCAAATTTTGACAGCTTTTTGTTGTCTCATGAGACTGAATTGATCTCATTACAAGCTCAATTTTGTCTTTTCTGTTTCTCCTAAAGCTGACTTAGGAGAAACAACAGAGACACACCCTGAGACATAGTTGAGAAGATACAGAAAATGCCTACACCTCATTCAAGTCTCAAAGACGGCTCATTTCTGTCTAGGAGACAAAGAAGAGTTTCTTTGCCTTGGATAACAATTAAATAACAATTTATAAATACAGTGGAACCTCTGCATACAAACGCCCACCCCACAAATTTTCACCTTAAGAACTGAAATTTTTTAAGAAATTTGTCTTAGCATACAAAGAATTTTGGTATACAAGCAAGGAACACCAGCTAGTTGCGCGTAATGTACGTCCAGGAGCTGTTTAAAACTCATTTGGGTCAGTGAAAATTTTTTTTTTTTTTGGTGGGTCATATTTTTTTGCATTTTGTACAAGATTTAGAAAACACATAGCACCTTGGGTCCCAAGAATGTTAGCAAGGATGGGAGCAACAAAAAAAAAAGGGGAGCCACTTTCAGTTTGTTTTTTAAAGCAGCCAGTGCCAAGGGGAATCAATCATAAATTAAGGTTAAATGAGGTTTAATGTCTATCTATTTTATATTTTACCTAATTTACATGTTTTTTCTAAATGTTTTGATTGTTTTTGTGTTTTTATGTGATTACAGTGTTGGAAATTGGTAACATTGGTAATATTTTTCTGTGGCTGGAACGGATTATCTGCATTCACATTAATTTCTTTATGGAAAAAAGCATCACGCAATATGAAATTCTGCCTTAAAAACTCTCCTCCAGAACGCATTAAATTTATATGCTAAGGTGCACTGTACAGTCCATCTATCAATCCATCCATTCAAGCCGTCAGCATGAACGACTGTTGGCTTCAATGACCTATGATGTCAATCCGACAGGCACTGCTGTAAGACGAAGTTACAGTATGATGCTAAAGACTTGAAACTGCTTGCAACCTAGATACCTCAACTCCCTCACGCAGTTCGAGTAATCTGGAAACACCAAACCGCCTTCGGACTGTGAGGGAAAACTGAAGCACCCAGAGGAAACACCAAAATGCCTTGGTGGTGTTAATTTGGCGATGATGGATGGTGGAAAGCCAGGGTAACAGGGCTGTTTTTGAAAGTTAGAAGGACTTCGATGAAATGACGTCGGAACAACGTTGACTACAGGACGATGGGATAACATTGAATGAATTGCTACGTAGTAACGACAAGCGGTTAACAACAGTCACGCAAATGTTAAATGGACCAAATAAAGGTTATAATTTTGTTGTTTTGAGGTTGTATTCGCAACGTTATGTTTGGGTTGTTCATTCAACGTTATCTCAACATCATTTTATCAAAGTCGTTCTAACTTTCAACAACAAAATGTTAGTGGACGTGATCACAACGTCCATACAAGTATATCCAACGTCCAACGTTAGGGCTCCTGCTAAGATTTAACATCTCGTGCTTGAAACGTTGTGTTTGGGTCGTTCCTTCAACATTATAGCAACGCGATTCTATTAAAGTCATTCTTTCAAAAAACAATACTGTCCTGAGGTGGACATAATCAAAACGTCATAACTTTATTACAACGCTTAACAAACATTAGGGATCCCGCTGGGCATTAAGCTCGGAGAACACAGACCGCCGGTGCATATTCCTCTTTGAATCTTCGCACATAACGTTTTTTTAACTCCTCATTAGTTACGGATATGAACAAATATTTCAGAACAAAAGACGGCCTGGTGAAAGTGGACAAACTTCCAAAAGTTCTCATGGACGAAAGTATTTTTGATACAAACCACTGGAAAGTGGAAAAAGCTAGTCACACCAAGGACCTCAAGCGTTCCTGTCAGTACAAATTGTGGACAAACTTTTCAACCCCTCCAGATAGATAGATGGATACGACCACACAAGATTTCATGATATTGTCTCAGATTCATGATAAGGACGTTATTGAGAAGCCAACAGTCACACACACACATACACTGACACACACATATACACACAAAAAATAACAACGCAAAAAAAAACAGAAGGACTGACAAAAAAGCCTTCTGATAAATCTAAGCTGTTTTGAAACGGTACACTCCCCAGCTGGACGAAATAAAGCCACATGACAATAATTCAGCTTGTCATGTTTGGAAAAAGGAAGGGTTGCAAGTAGGATCCATGAACATCGTACACACGGTCAAGTATGGACATGGAGGCATCTGGGGCATTACACGTCATTGGGAAAACATGAAAGCATGATGTAGCGTGACATATTAGGCAGGAATTTAATCTCACTGGCCAAGAATCTGGAGAGAATAAGGATGTTTTAAGAAGACAATTTTCCCAAACATAGCTCAGCAAAAATAACTCACAAGGCAAGAATTACTACATGATTACTTACTGTAGCAACAAAGTGCTCCAATACTTTTTATTCCATATTAATGTTATTAATAACATCTTGGAGCAAAATGCATATTTTGTTGCTAACACACACACACACACACAACCGTGCAGTGTACAGAAAATTATTTTTTTCAACAATATGAAATAATGACATTTCTTGCGTAGATGTAGAAAAATACTTGATATTAAAAGAAAATAAATTATGAAAAGGATTTAAAAAATAGACAGCAGAAAAAGTACTGTATGTGCAATAAAGTGCAGTTCTACAATGTGTGCAACATCAAGCTATAGCAATTGCAATGAAAATGCTAATGTGCAGGAGAACTGGTTGACTTTCTCAATCAACTCAAATAATAATATGTTCCAATGACGATTGTACGTGTTCATACTGTATGCAGTGGTACTGTACCTCCGCATACGAAATTTAATGCGATACGAAGGCGAGTTCTTAAATTAAGGTTTCGTATTGTGCAACGCACTTTATCATGGGACCTGATGTACAGTACATAATAAATCCTTAGTAATATTTCATAAAAAATACATAAAATTAATATAAAATTATAAAACGGGTATATTAACTGGAATATAGGGTATAGATCTTATAGAATATAGGGCATCATCTTTGTTCATGCTAATGAATGCACTTGACTTAAATGCACTACTGTATGTAAAGCCATTAACTTTGAACAGGATGCATGCACAAAGAAAAGAAAAAAGAAAAAGTGCCCAATACATAATACTTATCTCCCCTCACTGTAAATCAAGGCTGAGTAAGAGGAGGAAAAAAAGGACAAGAAAACTCTTACATTATATATCAATTCAGTTCAAACACAGGGCGAATCATTGAGGATTCTGATACTGGGGCTCAGACTCGCGCTCATTTCATGTCGCACTGTTCAGTATTCCTGACGCTCGACGCCAGTCTCCGAGGTGCTTTTGTAATTGGTTTGAACTGAGATGCCCGCTGTTTGAGTGGGGGCCCGTGGGTGTCTCAGCACCGCTTTGCCAGTCTTTTCTCCCGTCCTCGACGACAGTTTCCATGGTGATCGAGTTATATCTGGAAGGCTAAACATAATATGTGGTGGTGCTTTGCTCGTGAACTCATTAGTACTTTGAGCCGGTGAAAGTGAGGCACGGAGAAAGTAGTGTGGAATGTCACGTTTGGAAAGCTAGAGGAAGCAGGGATTGAAAAGTGGGATGTTAAGTGGATGGATCTTAATCTCAGTGCTGCATTTTATAATCCGGGTTGCAGTTTGGGTTGGATTGATATTACAAGTACTGTACAAAAAAGTGCACAAAGTAAAGGGACATTACAGCATTAAAAAAAAGACATTTCGGTCTGTTCCATCCCAGTAAAACACAACAAAATGTTGACTACATGACAATGGCGTAACATTAAACAAATACCCCTAATCTAAGGCGTCTAAGATGTGTTCTGCAAAACTGGACGTAATGCAGTATTACAGTAGAGTAATCTGGGTGCTATAACTTAAAAAAAAATTAAACGGAGAGGAAGCATTACAACACAGGGATGCGTGACCTGAGATACACACGCTGTGTGTGGGAAGCTGTTGCACCTGTCCCAATCTCCAATAGAAATCAACCTCATTTGATCAAAGTCGTTCTAACTTTCAACAGTGGATGTCATCGCAATATTCTTACAACTATATCACAACGTTCGTCCAACTTTACAGCTCCCGATAAGATCAGAACATTTATGAGCCAGACTCGATTTTGTGTACTCTTTGTATAAATTGTTTCTCCTGTTTCTGTTTATTAGTACAAGACAACAGTGAACATAATCAATGTGTTCAAAGAGAAGAATGTTAGGCCAAAGGAGGGAACACTAAACGGACCTTATATGAGGATCGTGCAAGTATAGACTAGAGTAGATAGACTATGTAGTTGTATGAGGACATTAGGGTTTCGAAAGGTTAAAAATAACTCTAACATGCAAAACTGCTACATTATAATGTTTTGCCATATTCACTCCAATCGCCTATGAAATATCCTTCATGTTCAACAGGAAGTTACCGTTATGGATAATTTCATATCTTGAAATTATATACACTATATCGAACACAATCACGTACTTTCTTCCGATCTGGGAAGAGACTATGACGGAAGCAGGACCTGAGAATATATTATAATAAATGAAGCCTAAACTAGAATACTCATGGCAGGAGGCAGGGTACAATCCATTGTAGAGCACACACATTCATACACTATGGGGAATTTGGGAACACCAATTAGATTAATCTGCATGTCTTTGGACTGTGGGAGGAAACCCACGGCGCACAGGGAGAACACGCAATCTTCATACCCGAGGCGGGAATCAAACCCAGAACCTGAAGGTGCAAGGTGACAGTGCTAACCATTAAGCCGTCGGGCTGCCTTACTGTATTTTATCATATTAACAAAATATAACAATAATAATTATAATAGTTAACCAAGGGGATTTACATGAAATCCTTTTCCTTAGAGGCAGGTTTTCTTGATAGTGTTGCTATCCAACGTTAACCAGCAGCAGCCCAGCTGCCCACATCCGCTGACAATGCCATAATCACTGTGATTTTATAGATAACTTATTTCAAAACTACTGACACGAAGGTAACGCCGAAAACTTGTTATGCAAGTAGGAAATCCTTCGTAGAACAGAACGATTGCAAAATTGTTAGCAAGCCACAATTAAGAAATCCGGCCTACTGTGTCATGATTGGTTACAAGAATTTGGTCATAACTATGATTGTTTAGAAACCTCGAGTATGAAGCTGTGACTCAAATCGTGTGCTTTTAAAAAACTTGGAAGTAAATTACTCACTGAGTTTTATGAGATCTAAGACTGTTTATTCTTCTACGCCTTTTTTTACTTTCATGTTTCTTTAGAAGTGTCACAGTTTAATGCATGTTTTGTGTACGGGGTTATAAGTTGCACAGCAACACATCTGTCACATTCCTGGAAGCAAAAATGCCCCATTAAAGGAAAAAAAAAACAAAAAAAAACATGTGCTTGCAGTTGAGGCCCAGGGGAATCTCCAGTAAATCCCAGAGTGACTGCAGTCTGTTAATGAGACCTCACCCTAACCACTGTGCCACATACTGTCCCGAGCTGTACTGCGGAGTGGGCGCTGGGGACGAAGGTTTCAAACCAGATTACATCTCGGGAATGCAACAAATAGAGCAGCGAGAGAGCCTCAGATCAGATCAGGTATGTGGAAATGGCATGAAGGCCTTAAAGAGAAATCAGGTGAATAGTTATAAGGAGAGTGAAAATCACGCAAAAGTCATGGGGTTTTAGCCTGAAAAGTTGTATTTACCCATTTATCCATCCATCCATTCAAGCTGACATCCCTAAATAATGGGTAAAATACATTCTTATATAGTGGTTACAGTATACTCCCTATATATATATATAGGGAGAGAGAATATGTTGAAGTAGTGAAATGTTGCTGTTCCTCGATGATCCCACAGGTGGCACTCTAAACTATTTACATTGTTAGTAAAATTGTCAACAACAAAAAAAAAGTAATATAAAATCGTGATACTAACAGAATCGCAATACTAATTTAATCTGCAGCTGGGTATCGTGATAATATCGTACTGTTAGTTCCCCCTGGCAACCTACACTCACATAACCAATTATAGAGAAGGGCAAGTTTTGAACCGCCAATCAGTTGATCATGTGTTTGGACTTTAAGGGAAACCAGAGTACATGGAGGAATGGGGCAACATGCAAACTCCATACAAAGAGACTGAAGGCGAGATCTGAACCCCCAACCCTGATGGTTGGTTGGTGATAAAAATGTTAATATATACTTTAATATCCAAACAGGATTTATTCTAGTACAGTATTTCTTCCTATACGTCACACTTATTATTATTATTATTATTATTATTATTATTTAGTCCATTTATAGCTAGTTGCTATAATCACTCACTGTACAGAAGCCGTAAACACTTGTATACGCCGTCACTTTCTTTTAAAGATAATATAACAGATGAGAAAGACCTTGTCGTGTTACTAAGTAATTGCAACACGCGAGCTCCTCTATCTTTAGACCAGGGTTCCCGAAATAGAAGTCATGGCCCCTTGATTCACAGAACAGGGTTGTGAAAGTAACGCGAATGTTTTTTTTGTTTTTTTTTTATTCCCTTATTTTACAAATTATACTATCTGTACAGATGTAATGTGTTACTATCCTGAAATGTTGCTGGGGTTAAAGTCTAACTAGACAAGATTTAAATGAAGAGCTATTTTAGTCTCTCCTGACTCCCTGCACTAGCGTAGGAGTCGGACAGATTGGATACATTTCTCCCTCCGTCTACCCCAGCTAGTCCCCCGAGTGATTCTGACTCACTGGAACAACAGAACTCAAAAATATTCAGTGTGTAAGGAGAAAATAGAAGAGACTTGGTCAAGGCTTGAAGAAAGTTCTGAAGGTCCACTTGAACCTCGAAGGTTTATGTCTTGAACAAGTTAATACAGGTCTCAGAGCTCCCCTAAAGTGTGCGTTAATGCTTACAAAAAACTTTAAACCGCATTTATTTCACTCCTCCTCCGAACACTCAGTTTCAGTGTCTAGGTACTTCTAAACCACGCCTCCTCGAGGACAGCAGGGGGAGGGGTCTTCTTATATGAGGTCATATGTGGATACAAAACAAACAACGCCTGAATGTCTCACAATGACTAATTAAAGTCGTTTATGCAAAATGAACTTTTTAATCAATGAGCCTTTTTCTTTGATAAATAACATATTTAAAAATCCATTTATTACCAGGTTTAGATTATGTGGAGCATCTGCCCCACATGTCCCTGTAAATGAGTTCCTACTATAAAACAACAGATTTGAATAGCATGTTAATAGAAGCCTGTGATCTAAATTACAGCTGGCAGAAGGGTGCTGCTATTAAAAAAGAAAAAAACAAAGAAACATAAAATAACAAATATATTCAACATGAATTTACCAGCACTGTGGCAGAACCGTTATTAATACTGCATACTGAAATGACAGACGGTATAGAATATTACCAGCTGCTATTTATACTTACACCTACCGTCAACGTTCACGTTTTATTTTTACATTTAAAATTGCTGATTGGATTACAGAACCTCATGGAGTAAATACATTTATTTAAATATACTGTACCTGGCTAAAACCACAATAAAATTCAACTAAAGTGGTTTTTCCACTTTAAACTAAGGTTATTTTGCATTACGGAATAAATAAAATGATTATGAATGATGAAGTGTTTGTGAGGTTTTATTGGGTGTATGGTTTGTAATCTGAGATTTTAAGCCTTTAGAAATGCTTACAGAAATGCACTTATCTGTTGGAGTGTACAAATATACAAATACAAAATATATTAAATACTATCATAAACCATAGTATTACTATGGTATTTTAGATGTTACCATGGTAGTCACCATAGGACTTCATGGAGTACCGGGTTAGATCTGTGGCACTTGACTGGGTACCTGGTGTAAACTGTAATATTTTAATATAATATTTTAAGTCCATCGATTATATAACATAGTATGTTTGTACACAAGATATGTTAATATAGTACAGGCAGTACCATGGTAGATGCCTGCTAGACACTCTGGTACCCAATAAGCATTGTGTATTAACCTTTTATAAAGTACCATAACGAGTAAAATGGCACTGCGGAGGTTAATATATAAACTTATTATTATGGTACATAAACATGTGTAACATATTTTGAACCGTATCCTGGTACATCTTCCATAGTACCATACTTCACTATACGGTAGAACCTTGTACTGTAGTGTAGTACATGTAATACTGTATATCTGCAAATAAGTACCTTGGTACCGATTAGTTTGATTCATCAGCTGTTGGCAGCCGTTATAATAATAATGATAATTATTATAAGAAGAAATTAATTTTCATAGCAACACAATGTTTAAGTGATTACAAAAATATTCCAAAAAAAAAAAAAACAAGATTCTGGAATAATAATGTTAATTATAATAAGGTATTGGACTTACATTCATGTGAATTATATGAGTAATTAGTGGCACGTAATCATCAATAAAAAAAAAATGCTTATTTAAATTAACTAAAACTTTCTTACAGTAGTGTTTGTGAATAAATCTCAATCTAATACTTGATGGCAAGCCCACTGTGTTACAGTATTAGATGTATTTGCATGTTCGTTACAGATGCAAATACTTTTGCAAATACAGTACACTGCACTAACATTTAGGGCATAAGAACTGGATCGCTGGATATAATACATAACTTCAAACAGGCCATATCGCTGTAAATTTTCCAACGTCTCACAATGACGTCGAAAGGAAAGGAATGAAATAAAGAGCAGCATTAAAGAAAAAGATTGCTTGGGGGTAGTGTGGTGTAGTACAGTATAACCAGTTTAAGTGGTTCACACATACTTTGTTTACCCGTTTACATTAGAAACAAACCTTCCATGCATAATTTCATAATGCAGAACGCAGAAATACTTTTTACTTTCTTTTTTATTTGACTTTCATTTTTTCAACCTAAATGTAAAATGGAGAGAAATTCAATTCACAAATGGACAACATCGTGTAGCAAGTGAAATATTCTTGATTTAAGCATAAAGAACATTTATAATTTCTAAAAATAAGTTTACAACAAACCAAATATAGGATTATTAATCTTATTTGTATTCAAATTAAGTTATTAAACTTTAAAGCAAAAAATTCTATTGGTACAGATTTTTTTCCAGTTCTTTCAAGTAATAAATTCCCAAATCTAACATGTTAGTAAAATTTGATTAGAAATAAGGTTAATAATCTTATATGTGGTTTGTTTTAATCTTATTTTAAAAGTGTCGATAAATGTAAATATATTTAGGATATTTATGCTTGCTAAGATATCATTTTTGCAGTGTAGTCAATGTTAATATAGAATTGGATAATAATTTAATTCATATAATTTTTATTTTTAATATTGAGGTTTAAGATATTAAATAGGAATATCTTTGATTAAATATCATTTTTTTTTTTTTTTTTTTACAAAAAGTAGAACTGTTCATGATGCAGCTTAGATTGAAAGTAAAATCTAAACAGTATAATTTAAATCAAAATTAAAAACTGTTTTTAAAAGCCTACATTATTTCGAAGCTGATACAGAATTATATGTATTTGCTTTGGAGGTTTTTGTAAAAGTTTTGTACAGTAATACAGCAACAAATCACACGACAGTAATGGCCTTGTAGAGTTTCAAAGTGATTTATAACAAAATAATATATATATTTTTTTTAATAACCACGTCAATAAGTATGGATGTGATGCACGAGAGGGTTTGGATTATTATTTTCTCTCTAGTTACTGAATGATGGATAAAGCTATATTTAAGAAGCATAAACTGGAAAATGATATCTGGCAAACTAAAAAAGAACCAACACTGACTGGGTGGATAATGGCTTCATCCATGCTCTAACAAGCACTGTTTTTCTTGTGCAGCGTTCCAGATGTCCATTACTTGGCTCTGGACAGTAAATAGACACTTGGGTGAACCAGAGGTCAGTCTTGCAGCTAAACGAACAGACCTTGTTGTATTAGATTTAGAGCAGAACCGGATCTTCAGCTGTAGAATAACTACGATTATTATTATTATATATTTTTTTTTAAAGGCACCCACAAATAAGGAGAGGACAGAAGGCTGAAACGCTTTGCCAAAGCAAAATCCTTACAGCTTGTTGCTTAAGTGTCCATGTTGCAATGCATTACTCAATAATATTTCGTGGTTTGTTAATCACAAGAGTGTTGGGACATTTCGAAATTGTTCAATGAACCTTCGCCAGTAGAATCCGCTTAGTTAGTGGTTTGCATATCACAGGCAACTAAGGAAATCGTGCAATCTTTGGATTGCTATATTTACTGTACACATATGTGTGTGTGCTGTCATTCGATTAAATATTTTATTCTAATTAATCACACTCATAGTCTGTAACTAATTACTATTAATCACTCATCAGTATTTAAAATACTTAGATTTACTTGTATTATAAACATGCAATGTTGGAATAAAGAAATGCATGACAAACTGGTTAAATAGACTTATAAATTATACAGTCTAGTAATATCTCAAACATAACCATTTAACAAATGTAATGTAAAATCTCTGGAATGGGACCAGCAATGGATGCAGTGGCTGGGTAGTATGGGGTGTGGCAACCGACCGATTATGGGGCTTGAACCCGGATCCTCAGACCCAAATATCAACAACCTAGAACCTTCACCGTCCGAGCCACCACTCACACATCTTACATATAATATTATTTAAAAAATAGTTCCCTTTAAAGGTAGCTCAAGCACACAACTTTAGTGTTTTATTCAATCCAGGTAACCGCGCTATGATTATGGGAAGCCATTAAGGGCAAATTAAAGTTAAAATACGATATATGTATATATAAAATATAAGTAAATAAATATATATGAAAAAAATATAATAATAAAATATCATAAAATTGCAATAAAAAGAAATCAGCACTGGGGTATCGTGATATCGTATCAGCTGGCCCCCACTTATTCCCGTCACTAGTCACCCTAGTCATTTCTTCGAGAACATCTTATATAAGTTTTAAACACTCAAAATCTGCAAAGATCAAGTCACGTCACAGGTAGCAAACATTCGCCCGGTCATTGCAATGTGAAAGAACAGTGGTGCGAAACTTTCAGGGCCATAAAAAATACCACAGGGGGCATTGCAAGCATTTTTCTCCCAACAGGACATGGGATCTGATCAAACACAGCAGAGGAGGAGCAGAGCCAAAAGAACTTTGGAATAAAAATAAAGATATTCAAAATGAAACTTATAAAGAAGAACTGTGTGGTTGCTTGAGCAACTGCTCGAGCAAACACAGTAATGATGTAGCTACAGTACGGCCAAGAAACCCGACAGCGGCCTGTGTGTTACCCCTTAAACCACCAGGTCCTGTCAACAGATTGTCATGTTGTTGTTTTTTCCCCCAAGTGTTTATTCACTTTTTTATTGTTGTATTTTTGTGCTGCCATACTTTTTTGTTGTCTTTCGTTCCAGGCTTCATTTCCCAGCATGCACTACACCTCACGTCACTGGTCACACGTACAGTCACATGGTCTTACTTCTATCTTATCCGTGCAACTTTTCATACCATAATTATAGGCTTTTTATTATTTATACATGTATTCTTTATCTGGCCTCCGGATATAGCCAGTGTGTCTTAATGTCATCGGGTTTTGTTCTCATTCTATTGCTAATCTAATACTAATGTACCAATGAGTCCTAGGCCAAAGTTCCTGTTTTTCAAATTGAGGTTTTGGCTTTCTTTTGTTTCGGTTAACCACTTATTAAACATGTCTGCATTCACATTCCACACATTCCATGTATGTTTCAATAATTCAGGTTCAAGTCAAACCGGAGACTTCTGCAGACTAACTACTACCTTTTATTTCTCTATATAATCCGCTGCTACACTAATGCACTTACCCAAGTGTTTCACCGGTGCTTGGATACCATCAAGGTAAAAAGTTTTTTCAGTACGCAGTACGCTTTCCCATCAGCACAATTCTGTCATTCAGCTCTGCGTGAGCTTTCATGGATTTTCATGAAATTTTGTAGCCACTACACAGCGTTCAAGTCAAAGCGGGACTTTTGAGTGTACAGAAGACAGTTATGAGAGTAAAAACTTCCTTTATTTCGCTATACAATCCCCTGATACTCTAATGCACTTATGGTTGAAAAAGTTGAAAACCTTTCCTCTTTACGCCAAAGCAATGATCAAACTGCTTGCTTCATGTCTGAAACGCTAGCCTCCCAGGAACTCCCAAACATGTGGAAATGGCTTGAAGCGATGTCAGAACTGTACAATCGTAATATCATTGTAATATAATTGATACACAATAATGTATCAATTATAGTGATGGGTTGTTCATGAACGATTTGTTCTTTTTGAACGAGTCTTTAACGTGACTTAAACGTGAAGAGCAAGTAGTCTGAGAGAGTGATTCGTTCATTTTCTACTGGGCGCGCATGCGCAAAGCATCGCAAAACCTCTGTAGGTTATGTACAGGAAACAGACAAGAGTAGTTACCTTTGAGTCTTCTAGTCTAAATCGTTCGTTCTTTTGTCACGTGACTCCCATAGACGCTCTGCAGTGCAGTACACAGGAAACTGAATTGAACGGTTCTTCTCAATAAGTCCTCTAGTTCTAGTCGATCGTTCTTTTGTCACGTGACTCCGATAGACGTTATGCAGCGCAATAGCTTCAAAAGGACGAACGATTCCTTTGCAATGCACTGCATAGTGTCTATAGGAGTCACGTGACAAAAGAACGAACGACTCTGACCAGAAGATCTGAGAGGTGAGCTGCTCATTCTGTTTATCATAATATGTCCTTAACTGCATTGTAATATTTTTAATTCATTTTATTTTTTCTTTTTCATTTTTACTGAAACTACAGCCAAAATTTGTGTATGTAGACATGTTGGGGGTCTGTTTATTAGAAATGTAACGTTTTATTTAATTTCTAATCAAAAGAACAAAATGAACTAAATGACTCAAAAAAAGATCCGGTCATTTTGATGAACGAGATTTAAATCACTTATCAATTATAGATTTTATTTAATTTTTTAAAAACTTGATTATAACCTTCGCCCAAGTATATCAAACCGAAATGTAGATAAAATAGAGGTGAAGTTCTGCATCGTGTGTTGTTTTTCACAATCCATTTTATAAGTGGAAGTGTTTTTCTTTTCTATCGACAGATCTTTTAACTAGAACTGTTGCAAAGCCTAGGAAAACCACAAAGGCAGAGACCAAACATGTAATTCGGCATTCAGCATGACCTCTTTAACATTTGGCAACGTGCAATTTGCAATGAATAGAACAGGGGTAGCGACCAGAACCCGAGAATGTGGACAATAATAATAATAATAATATCGTGATTAGCAGTGATTAGAAACACACGCCTAGTGATTGTGTGTGTGTGTGTGTGTGTTGAGGCAAAGTAAGGCTATTTTTAAATCTTGGCATAAAAAAAAAAAGTAGGACATCACCAAGGCAGAAATAGGGCAGGACTGAGCCACACCTCCTATCATACAGAACGTCACACTGTTCAAAAGGCTCGAAAATAACACACAGGACTGCTATCACACCTCGTCAGTGTAGCGCTAATACGCACTGGAAGACTAAAGCATGACTCAGCACTGAAGAACATGAAAGGATGGGTAGAAAGGAACGACCTAAAAAAGAGGACTCTCAGGATGAAAGCGTGTCGGTGGTATCCACAGCGCTCGCATTGGCGGTGATGTTACAGTATTGACCTCTAAGAGACGGTCTTTACCCCTATTTAAACGGGATTAAATTAACATAAGGACCCGATTCCAGTCCCGTCATTTGCGAGGCGCTACGGCATGATTTCATTCCTGGCTGGCTGTTTTTTTCCCTGCCTACCATTAGAAAATTAGATCGCTTGCTGTTTTTTCCAGCTAACTCTTGGGCAATAAATGAGCGGCGTCATGCATTATAAAAAGGTTTTGTTCTATTCACCTATGCATATTTAATCCTGAAAGTTAGAATTACTTTGATCGAATGACGTCAGAACAACGTTGACTGCATGATGATAGAAACATTGTACAAGATTCAAACTCTGTGCTGCTGAAATGCACCAAACAATGCTCCATGGTGGTTAAAATTCATAAACATTATTTATGGCCATGAATAGTAATGCAAAACAATGCTAGAGAAACATATAGAATGGTCTAAGTTGGCATAGTAAAAATTAAGGTTTGTTGATTAAATCCCATTTTTTCAGTAAAGTGTGAACTTTGTAACATTCGACTTGAGAACTTTAAGAAGTTTTGATTGAAACACAATTTAGGACACACTTTATAGTATATAGCGCCCAGGTTACTACACCATACGAATGCATTGAAGATTAGAAGGTATAATTAAAAGATTTTATTACATAAGATCAAATTTAATAATAAGTTCAAACGTTCTATATTTTACATCCAACAAAGAAGTTTTTCAGCTGTAGACCATCAATAAAAATCGTACTATAATACTCTATAATGAGGAACGAGGATAGTAATTACACTTCAGTTGTGGGGAAGTTTTGCGGCTCTCCGCGTGAAGCGTGCGAAAAGAAAAACGGTTGACATGGACAGGTTTACTGAGGGAAAATGATGTCACCTTTTTATTTAGAAACTGGTGAAACCACCTTGGCATTAATTACAACCAGACTTTCTAGTTGCTCTTCAATCTTTCACACGCATGAAAAGGCACGACATTACAGCAAGATCTGTAACTATGATTAAGCCATAGATAAAAATGAAGAAAAAAAAGAGAGAAAGAGTAAGATTTGTTTCGAGTTTAACCTAGAATAATCTAGTTAAAGGTCCCATGTATTAATATTTCTTTTACAAGGTAAAAGGGTTGGATTTTAAATGCACCAGAACGACAAACGTTAAACTTAAACTTTTTATGATTCACTCCTCCACCAAATATACCATTTCAGTGTTGATTGTTGAGCCCAATGAGAACACCAGAGCTGAGCAACAGCCAGTGGAAAGAGATGATCTTATATGAGGTCACATTAGGGGGAACATCTAATTGGCTTATTTTTTTACATGTCACACTGCAAAGTTATCTGACTGCCTGAAAGTTATGATTAAAAAGTCAATTTTGTATAGTAGGTGCACCCTTTTAAGTTAAATTTCTGGTTATTAATTAAAGGTTCTGTATACCTGTAATGCTTTTGAACAGAGCTGTTTTCAAAGCTGGATTTCCAAGAAATGTATTCTGACCAGGGAGAAACAATCATATCTAGTGTTTACAGTACATGGCTTATATTTACTGTACTATACTATACTGTACAGATTATATAAGGTTCACTCCAGAACTCTCATTCCCGTTGAAAATTTATTCCGATTGGGCCGAATCGGGTCGGATTGTTCCGAATGAGGTGATAACCCGATGTGTTTTTATTCCGAGTATTCTATTACTCAGATTGTTAATGAAATATTTACTGTAGGTCCATGTAAAAGTTATAACGCATAAGTTCAGCGTTATTCGTCTCACATACTGTACAGTACATACATTACTGCACAATATAATTCTTTATTCTTCGCATATCCCAGCTTTTTGCTAGTAGGCTGGGGTCAGAGCACAGGGTCAGCCATTTCTTAGGGCGACCCCCAGAGCAGACAGGGTTTAAGGGGCATTGCTCCAGGACCCAACCTACCGTCGACCTTCTGATCATTGACCCCGCCCACCACAGAAAAAAAGCATCCAATGACTGCAGATGTACAAAAGTTAAAAAGTACTTATGGATTCTGCAGCGTTGCCTTGTATAATATGTTATAATACAGTACGTCTGGGGAGGTTTCCTATTAGTCGTGCCTCGAGTGTTCATTAATCATTTATAATAGTTTCCAGTTCTAAGAACATAAAAAAAATTTTCATTGAGGTCCTCTGAAATCCTTCAGTTTGATTAGGTGTAATGTGAATATAATAACAAAATTCTTATCTATAATTGCTGTGTATGTCAGAGTATATTTTATGAAGTAAGGAAAATCAAACCCACTTGTCTCCTTAACTTACAGCTTCATGCACGTTTTCCATCAATGGCAGAAGTTTAGCTTACATCTCGTATGACCGTGGTAGGTCAGCATTCACACACACTATGAGCCATTTGGGAATGCCAATTAGCCTATCCTAAGTCTTTGGACTGTGGGAGGAAACCAGAGTACCCGGTGGAAACCCAACAAGCACGGGGAGAACATGCAAACTCCAGGCACACGGTAATCAAACCCAGGACCTGGAGGTGCAAGGCGGCAGTGCTAACCACTAAGCCGCTGTGCTGCCCAAACATGCCTTCAAAATGTAAGAAATTTTATTTCGACTGGTTCTGTCAGGAGGTCGCCACCATCCGATCCGAACACAAGGTTTACTTCCCCACCCATTGTCAGGAACTGATTCATGTCTGCTTAATGAAGAGCAGTCTAGCCTTGCAACTGTATAATCCGTCCACATGCGTGCACTCAGAGCGCCGCTGTGCCATAACGGATCGTTTCCGCCTGCTGCGTGCCATAGTCCTGTTCATGTAAATCAAACACCACTTCATTACACTCAATCAATCAACTACTACATGGATGCCATTCCTTCCAACCCTCTTATTTTTCTAACCAGGCTTCAGACCAGCACTGCAGGCAGAGACTGGGTAATATGGGGTGTGGCAAACCCACTGATGGCGGGACTCGACCCCGAGTCCTCAGATCCTCAAGTGAACACCCTAGAGCCTTAGCCACCACTCGCACAACCATCATCATGACTTTTTAACTTTTAATTTTTTATATCTTTATACTTTTTTACAGATTAAACTCTGATTTTGTAAATTATGTTTCTGTGCAATTTAAATTTCTTTCCCAGTTCATTTTATAACACTATGAAGTACTATAGCATTATAAAGTAAGACCATTATTTAATTGCAATGTACCGGCCAAATTAAGTGACATAGATACAATAAATAAATGCATTGAAACAAAGTCTCTTGTATAAACACTACGACACACCCTGCTTAAAAAAAAAAAAAAAAAAAAAAAAAAGTGCCAGGGTGTGTCAAAACCACCAAATAAGACACCATGTGTGCACTCATCCATTCTAAAGAAGTTCACTATAATTTACTATAACCATTTTCATATCCAAAAATCCACAGGCTGTGCAAAACTAGTAACACAACCCTGAAATCTGACAACTCGCAGCGGTTCACGATACCAGAGCTGCAAAGGCTAGCCACGTCGGTTTACTGAGTGCGCCCCATATGCGGCCCATATGCTCCTCTCCGCTGCCTCTGACTTCCTCACCCAGAGTCAGTAACTGATTCATGTCTGCTTAATCAAGAGCAGTCTAGCCTTGCAACTGTACAATCTGTCCACATGCGTGCACTCAGAGCGCCGCTGTGCCATAACGGACCGCTTCTGCCTGCTGCGTGCCATAGTCCTGTTCATGTAAATCAAACACCACTTCATTACACTCAATCAATCAACTACTACATGAATACAGAGTCTGGTCTCAGATCTAATACAATACAGGATCTTGCCAGTCCAGAATTTTTTCGTTCGGATTTGACGGTATGTAATCCGAAGACTTCCCGCTACTGAAAGAATTCTACCAAATCAATGTGAATTGAATATAAAATTTGTATGACAACTTTATTATGTACAGCTGCACATTCATTTAATTATCCCATCAGCCAATCATCTGTCAGCAGCGCGGTGCACAAGTCGTCCAGACACAAGTCGAGAGCGTCAGTTAATGTTCACACCAAAATTCCAAACTGGAGGAGGGGAAATGTAATCTCAGCAACTTGGCATAATTGTTCTTACCAGATGGGCTGGTTTAAGGATCTCAGAAACTGCTGATGTATTGAGATTTTTTTTTTTTTGAGATGCCAAAGCAAATTTAAAACATGAAGGTGGAAATGCCTAGTTTATGAGAGAGGGCAGAGGAGAACAGCTAGACTGGTTCAAGCTGACGGGAAGTCATCACTGAGTCAAATATCCACGCTGAGTAGAAAAGCATCCCAGAACGTATAACATGCTGGCTACATAAGCTACAGCTGTAAAAGATTACATCGGTTTTCCTGTGTCGGAGTCAGTGTCAACTAGAAATCTACAGTGCAGTGCAAAAGTCTTGAGCCAGCCCTTAAGTTTCCTAAATGACATCATGCGTCAAAAGTGAACGAATGTTTTACTGTTACAGGCTGCAAAGTTATCATTTAAAAAATGAATGTAACAACCTCCGCAGCAACCTCGTTTCCCCTCTCGTCTGTTCCGATCTTTCAGCATTCAGTATCATCGGTATACCAATCACCAGCCTGATCATCTATCATCATCTGCTTAAGTTTCTCACCAGTTCTCACCAGTTCACCTATCATCATCTGCTTAAGTTTCTCACCAGTTCCTGCCTTTAGTTAACTTTAAATTATATTATTTTATTTATTTATTAATAAGTGCGCTGATTGGCTCGGCTAGACCAAAAAAATGGGAGACAAAATGGCTACCTAAATAATACAAGAAAGTCTGGCTCTTTAAAGGCAAAATATGAAGAAATGAGGGGTGGCTCAAGACCTTTCGCACAGTACTGTATGCTACACGCTTACCAAAATAAACAGGAAACATGTTTGCTGATACAGAAAACTTTGTACTTTCCTGGTACAAAGGAACATGACGAGCTATAGTTTTGTGTTGGAAAAAAAACATCACCGAGAGTAAAAAAAAAAAACAATGTCTGGTAAGGAAACTATTTAAAGTGTTTCACTTTAAGTGACAACTGGAACACGTTATGCACAATATGATCAATGTCAACTGTAAAAGTTAATACTTCATTAAACTAAAGGGACAAAAACATTTACAACGCTTCTTAGAATTCTCTGAGAGCTCCTATCTTAGCTTAAAAAGTCCTAGCTGGGAGTCCTGGACTAAAAGTGATTTAGGAAAATTCTCAGAGTAAGGAAAGTACAAAAACCTTTTTTTTAGTGAGGAGGTGTGGTCGACCCCGTTGCTAGGGATGACTCAGCAATTCAAGGACTGTGATTGGTTGATTATAAATATCCTTGGTAAAGGTCTTGAAATGCACTCTTTGTGAAAATAGAATATATGCTTTTTTGGATGGGATGTAGTCAACAATCCAAGAGAGATGATAGGAAGTAAAACAACAAGAAAACCAAAGTAGACAGAAGAGCAGTGTTTACTTTTACTTTTGTTTCATTGTTTGGAAAATATTTCCTCTCTACTCTTAACAATTTTTACCTTAGGAGCTGTTTTTAGGGCTAAGATGTTTCGTAAGTAATTTTTATCCTAACTAAGATTAAGTCCTAAGTTTAAGAGGAAATTCTAAGAAAGAAAAAATTTTCTTAGAATTTCATCACTAGGAACAACTTTTAGGCTTAAGAAGATTTGAGAATACTGTGTACGGGCCAGATCGTTTCTCACTTGTTGCAATGAATATATTCTTTCTGCACGTTTGCCCCACATGAGGGTAACATTAGGTGATGTGCAGAGTGTCCAGGAGAATATTCTTGCTTCCATTTCTGATCCGTCTGGTCTTGGGTTGAGGAAGGGCCACTGATCGTGCCGAGCATGTATGCACATCATATCTGACCAATCGTACAGGAGACTGAATTCCTTCTGCTTCTGTTATATTTCCAACAGATGAAAAGCTTCACACTTACAGTATGTTCTGATTAAATGCTTGTGCATATCGGATCAGCGTCCATGTAGAACAGATGAGTTGGAATCTTTAATTGGAACGAATTCAATCGGATGGAAAAGAAAAAATCCATGCAAACATAGCAACAGAATGGATCATACATGCTAGAGATTTTTTTACTTAAGAAAATACCAAATAAATTTTTTGAATGTGGTGTTATTTTGTTTCTTTTAAATCAAATTTTCTCCAGATTTTTCAGATTTTCTCCCCTGTAACCAATTCCCACCTGTCATTAGTCCACTCTATCATCAAGGCTACCGCCATCAACCAGGAAAGGCAAAGACTAGCCTGGCAACCGCATCTTTTTTCGATCACGAACTGTGAAGAGCGGCTTAATGAAGTCGGAGGAAAGCACTATTCGATCTTTCCTCTTGTGTGAAGTCACAGATGGCCATGATTGGTTCAGATAACGATTGATATCAGAGGGATTTAAGGCCTCCTGATCTGATCAGCTCTCTCTAGGTTCCATCGTTACATGAGGACCTCTGGATGATGTCGGCGGGGGCTAATTTTGGATATGTTTAATAATGTACATTATAGTAACAGTTCTGGGGACTTCCGGTTAGCAGCCACATGGAGTAGACATGTTAGATAGGTTCTCCGACAGCGTTTTTCTGGGATTTTCTCTTTCCAGTCCTATCGTCTCTAACCATCTCTTCCAACCTTCTTTACATGATTCAGTGTTTCAGAAATGGTACATTAAGCTTTGCAAGCTCTGTTTGTTGACCATAGGTTTGCATCGTTTAAACAGCTCTCTGAAAGCTTCATTAGCTCTTCAATACCAAGTTTCTCTGAGGCTCCTGATGCAAATATTCTAGATAATCTCCTCTGTTTGTCCCCGCTGCGTAAAGGCCTAATTTCCACTATTCATGGTGGATTGATGGGTTCGAGTCACACCTAATTGAGTAAAATCAAACTGCTTGAAAAAAAGACCTAAATTTGACACTGTCAGATGATACTTGGAATTCAATCCTTAAGCTTGTCACTCTTTATTACAGTTTAAGGTTGTACACAGGGCTCATTTCTCCAAACCTAAACTTCTTTAAACGTTTCTATCTCTTTCTGTCGATCCCTGTTGTGATAAATGTAAAAGCCGGGAAAGGTGTCTCTTATTCCCTTATTTTTCTCTTATGTACTGGACATGCCAGAATTTTGAAAAATTCTGAGAACTTTGTCGTATATTGAAAGCTTGAACCAGACCCTCTGATTGCTCTTTTTGGTATCACTGGAGAGGAAGATGGGTGTCTAACTCCAGCTAAACAGCGTTTATTGTCTTTTGCGACACTTCTGGCCAGACGTTCTCTTTTACTCAAGTGGAGGAATGCTACGTCACCGACTCGCCCAGTGGCTCAAAGATGTTATGTCCTGTTTGTCCCTGAAGAAGATTCCCTACTCAATCCGTTATTCAGATTTTTTTCATATACTGCATAGTTTGATTTCCTTCCTATTTAATTGTCCCCCCCCTTTTTTTGCACGCAGAACCAAAAAACTTCCAGCCTTACGTTTTTTCTGTCTTTAATTTTTTCTCCTTTTTTTAAATATTTTTTTTTAAAATATGCCTGGCGTCTAGCCCTTCTTACAGATGTAAAGCTGGCTTGGAGTCAGGGTGGGTGGGGTGGGTGCTATAGGGGTTTATAAGGGGTTATATAATCTGTATTGAAATGTTTCATGTTTACCCTGTTATATCCCCGTTTAAAATCAATAAAAATACTGTTAAGAAAAAAAACAGTTCTACATATCTATATAATGACCTACAACCTAAACTACTTACTGTATAGTGCGACATCCTATAATAAGTACAGCTCTTTATGCATTTTAGTTTATGAATGTTTGTTTATCAAACTCTGCTTTGAACTGTTTGACTTATATAGGAATAAAACTAAACTAAACATACCTACATACATAAACTACATACTACATAAACTACCTTAAAGTTTCGTTTCATCCATTATAGCAAAACTACTTCTGCATAAAAACAGCACAGTGGGATCATTGCTCATTCGGTGCTATAACATCATGGCTTCACGTGCAAGCATGAGTCTAACAAGGCGCATAAAGCTTTAATATAGCAGATGGCAATCATCTGGAGAAAAGACAGACATGTCTTTAACATTTTGACCAGCAGTGACATTAGAGCTGTGGAAATTTCGATATTAGATATCACGTCACATGAGTTCACATGGACAGGACAGTTGTATGACCGGGAGTTTTTTTTTTTCTGCCTTACAGCTTCAGGGTTCTTGGTTTGATCCTGTGCTCTGATTACACGTGTCCTCATGGTTGTCGTCTGGGGGATCTTTTGGTTTCCTGACACTACCCAAAAAAAAAACAACAACTCCGAACCGGTCTCACCAAAGTGTGATTGTGTGAACGTGTGAATGTATACACGCAGCTCGTCCGATCGACCCCGGACGAAGAGAAACATCGAATCACCGGGACATTCCACAGCAGGAAAACAGGACGTGTCTCAATCCAAAAGGAAAGGGAGGGTTGAGGAGAGGCCGAATAAGCTGGCATGATCCATGCTCTCGTCCTCATCAGCTGTTATTTGGACTTTCCCCATCCCACGTGAGTTGGTCCCTCATAGCCCTGGCACAGCCTGCTGCACATATGTGTTGATGGGGCCATTATGTAACCTTGGCTGCTACCCTCACCTTTTTCTTTTCTCCTCTCTCTCTTAGTTAGTTCATCTCATCCATAGCTCTCTCTCCCCAGAAACCCCTCCTATTTCTGTCTCTCCTGGATTTGCACAAGGGCTCATGGGATTTAGCTCGTACACCATTTACGTGGCCAGCAATAAAAAGGGATTCTTTAAGCTTATTTTATCATGACAGCTTCCTTGTACAAAAAAAAAAAAAATGTTACGGTAGCAGTGGCTACAACTGCAAGTGAAAAATGTAGCACATTCCACACAATTCGGAAACGTGTAAACTCTTTTACAATTTTCTCATGGGTTTGTCATATTAGACTCTCTGTGAGCTTATGAACTTTTGGGAACTTTTGAGTGGGGAGAATAACAAAACACCTTTATTTCTCTATATAATCTCCTGCTACACTAATGCACTTATACGTAGGTAGGGAGGGGAAAAGGTTTTCCCAGTATGCCGGAGCCGCGATCGGACTGCCTGCTTCATGTCTGAAACGCTGGCCTCCCAGGAACTCCGGTAATGTGTAACTCCCATGTGGAAAGGGCTTGGAAATGGCATTTCAGCCGAGTTCCTGTAATGTGCAAGTGGTGTTGGTGTATGATGTTATTGGATCAGGAGTTTCACTCACTCGAGTGTCGATGGGAATGAATGAAGGAGGCCAGAATTATCACTCATGACTGTCTTTTCAAAATGATTTTAATATGGTAATTTACAAGTGGCCGAATAAGCTGGCATTTCACTTTTATTATCAACATATTTATCATAAAAGTCAAATGAAAGCTAAAGAAACTTTCATGAATCCGACATATAATTCCTAACAGATAGTCATAATAACAGTGCTGTATTCAGAAACACGACAATATATCATGCACAACTACTAAATAACATCCAACAGGACTACAGGATCTTAGACATGCTTAATGCATTCAATTTATGATAGTTGCTCTGAATTGCATTTTATCTCTAATGCGCACATGCTGCTTGGACATACCTCCTCCTGATTAAAACAAATGGACAGTGATAATTATGCAGTTTCAACTGTCTCCAGTAAGTTCTACCACAAATAACATAATGTAGAACTGCAGTCCTTGGCGGGAGAATAAAGGAGCTGAAAGGGGTTGGGTGTTGTGTCCTTGCGTGACCTTTACCTCCGTCTGAACCTGCTGTTTCTCTGCATGAAGCATGCCAGAGGGCTGAAAATAGCCCCACACAGCAGCCATCACCCCTGCTCCTCATTACACGTGATCTGTTTACCGGTCACACATGAACTACCTTCTACCCATTAAAACTTAGGAGCCTTGATTTAATATATTATTTTGACTTACATAAGAGTTACGCAAGCGCTGACCGAGGAATCTGCGGGTAGTGATAAAGAGCATAACAGCATATGTCTCAACAGAGGTTCTAATAACCATTAATTACTACAATTGCCAGTCACCAGCTCCACCAGTCGTGGTTGGTTAGCATCGGTCGAAGCATAATAGCTGGTTAAATAAACTAATACATCAAATTATCTGTTAATTATATATGGTGTTTGTGGAACTGTTGTATAAAAGCAGTATCACACTTGGTCATGCCGTTGTAGCGAATATCAGCACGGCTGTGATATATTCACCGATGGCCATGCTGATATTCAGTGCAACAGCACTTATTCTCATATGATACCGCTTAAATATAATTAATTACAATTTATTATAACTCTAATTATTTTTATAAAATTGCAGAACCGACAATAAAATCAGCTACAAGAGCTTCTAATGCACTCGTGTTCTAGTATTTATTTGTGGTGGCCCGCCCCAGTATCGACAATTTTAATAATTATTTAACCTCTTGAGACCTGAAAGTCTTAATATAAGGACATGAAATTGTCTTCTAACTACACTGTCTATATATCCATGTCTCACTCATCTTCTATACCGCTTTGTCCTGTGTACAGGGTCGCGAGGGGCACAAGGCGGGGTACATCCTAGATGGAGTGCAAATTATATATTCTTATAGGGTCTTCATAAGAAGAGAGTTCATAAGAGGTATTATTCTTTTGTCAAACTTCTTTATATTTGAAGACACTGATTAAGTTCGTAGTCATCAGGTGCTAAAAAAGACAAACACGGTGGAGAAAATGCACTGTACACAACAGCTGTACACAAAAGCCCCTCTCTCCCACACACACACACACACACACACACACACACACACACACACACAATAGCCTCACCCTTCCGTGAAGCGCTCTAAAGTGCTTGTGCACATACGATAGTTCATGATGTTGAATGGTCTGTTTACCAGCAACAGCGATTTTCTGATGAAGCGCTATGTGAAAATAAAGATGACGGAAGAGGAGATGGATCATAAGAAGGCAGATTTAATCCGGTGTTCACGAAACGAATCGCAGAGACCTGACTCCTGACAGAGGCCAGCATGGCTAGTAAGGATAATGAATCTAATGGGAGATTACAGCTGGGTTGTCAAGGTTACGACTACATGAAAAACAAACCGTGACAGGTTAATAGATTTTTAATCTGGGGTTCAAGCACAGACACCGCCAGGAAACCAGTTAGTTCCTGTACTTGCTGGGATGAAGGGCATCCTCAGTGCCAGTCCCAAGCCTGGAAAAAAGGGAGTGGGTTACAGCAGGAAGGGCATCTGGCATAAAACCTGTGCCAATAACCTGCAGGGTGAAGGATCGAGAATAAAACTTATAAAATAAATGTGTGTACAGGAACTAACTAGTGTCTTGGTCATTCCACAAATTTAAATGGATAAAAAGTATGACATGCTTTAATGAAAAGAATCGCGACGGGTATAAGAAGAATAAAACGTTAGGACTGTGGTTGGAAAATAACACTTCTCCACAAACCAGCGAATCAATGATTATTTTTCTATGACTGTCTGATTTATCCCATATGTAAAAGACTGCTATGTGTACCTAATCAGCATTTTGACAAAAATGTAACCTTGGCAAACTAAATAAATTCCAGCATGAACAACTTCGTAGCATGAATGTAACACTGTGCAGTGAGATGCAGCATACAGCCTTGGCCACAATAAAACATAGAATACAGCTGAGCTCTAAGCCAACACCATCCAAAGAAATAAAAGAAGTGACGATATAAATAGTGAGTGCTGAAAACTTAAATTCCTATTATGGATTTGAGTTTAAGTATCTCAGTGCACATGACAAGTTGAGACCGATGCACCAACACAATATTTTTCTGTCACCTTCTCCCAGTCTTTTTTTTTTCTTTTTCTTCCCTCATCTCCTTCTGTCATTTGGAGCTCGGAGGCCAGCCAACTTGCTAACAGGATGCATCTCACTTTTTTTTTTCTTTTGGCTGGCGATACATTCACATTTTACCCTCTCGGCTGCTTTTGAATTTCAAGCAGCTCTGTATGAATGAGCCCAGGACTCGGGAAGGCGTTTGGCACGTTGTCTTGAAATTCAAGTTCTTGACTAGTTGTGACAACCTGCCTTTGTAACACTTAAAGCTAAGCCGGGAGAAAAAAAATCCACAGAAATCGTTTAAATGCATCAGGAAATATGATACACAATTAAAAAGAAACACAACGCTGTTCGCTTAATCAGAGCTTCATAATAAAAAGCTTTATTTAATTACTGTATCTTAGTCAAAAAATCTTTACCCTAAAATCTTTCTCTAATCTGCAGATTTTAATTTTGATGCATGCGGTCAAAAAAGTGTCTTAAGTGAATTTTCAGATAGGATCATGCAGTATAACACCATTTTTCATAATACACATTTATATTTTTATCATATAAAAGGAAAAACATTTGCTAAAGGATAACATGCCTTTTTATGTAGTGTCTGTAACTTTTTTGAATTTCAATGATCTTAATTGTCAATTAGATGAAACTTTTTTTTATTTAGATTTTACATGAATTTAATTTAGATTTCATATGAAAAGACATAAACCTGAAAAAGTATATTATTCTAAAATGCTGAATTACCAAAAAACTATTTAGGCGATACTTTTTGCTTAAAGACATATGCTTTTAAAAGCTTACATCAATTTTTGTATCAACACTCATAAAGAAATGTAAATAATTTGCATTTTAAATGATCATTGTTTAAAACGAGAAGTATAATGCTGGGGCACGTATAAAATCTCTCTGAAACGGCTGAAGAACTAGAATTTTTTTGGGAAGTAAGATTGGTCATTTCCATGTTGCATAAACTTTAGAAGTAGCTTCTTTCGCACTCACATTTTCTGTATTATATGTATAACATACATTTTAATAAATTGTCCGATATGGTGTAGACTTTCTTCTTTCCTTTTCCCACATGGGACACCTCCACCATCTTAGCTAACATCTCGTCTGACCTGCACGCGTGACTCTGCCAGACAAATAAATCATGGTTTTATTGGTGTATCCAATCACACACGCATTTACAAGAAGGATCACAATAACACAATGTTTCTCCAGTATAAATTAAACAAGTGGCACACAGCTCACTTGCTCTGCATCATCCTTGCCTTGGTGTGCCTTATGGAAAAGGAAATACAGCTTTGATAAATTAGTGTTCACGTAAACATGTCATGTTATACTGTACACTAGCAAAGCGCTAAGTGCTTTTTTTCAGCCTAAACTTGATACAAAGTCTTGAAATGTGTGAAGCAAGAACTATTGCTGTGCTAGCAGAACCTGAAATGTTATTGTTTTTTTAAAGTTTAGTCAGGCAGTGCCTAGTGAGATAAATTAGCCATCTAAGCTAATCTCAACTGTGCAATTTTCAAATTTTAAGTAACAATTGCTATTTAAAGCAACCTAATACTTAGGATTAAAATGCTTTAATTACCAGTAAAGCACAGATTTTCTCACACAGAACAGTTTTTGCTTGCTATACCTAGCTAGTTAGCTAGCTTTCTAGATAAACAGTATAAATCGAACAGATTAATCTAGTTTCTTAAGAACTTATCAAAGTTAATATTAATATTATTATTAATAAAAGATAAAATTTTTGTAGTGTAATCAATTATTTCAAAAAAATAATGTAGTAAATTAGCAAAAATGAGTACAGCTATGATTAGCTACATCCCTCAACCTGTGGCTGTTATTGTGCTTTTTACATGTATACTGAGGTAAATTAGCCACCTTAGCTTTGTTTTTAGCTGATCTTAATTACACTTCTTCCTTATTTTGGTTAACAATTGTTAATTAAAGCAACCCAATATTTAAAATAAAATGGCTGCTGGCATAATGACATAATGATGGCATGGATTACCTCACACAAAATTAGTACAGTGGTACACGAACAATGCTGCCTAAAAATAATTTTCAACTTAAGAACCGAAATTAATTTCCCTTTTTATTTTCGGCAGACGCGTAACCGAAGCATGACCATTGTATTTATTCCCATTTTTACAACCATGGTAGGACCTTATGTCAATATTTATACTACGGGCAATTTGAGAATGCCAATCAGCCTAACCTGCATGTCTTTGAACTGGCAACATCAAGCACAGAGAGCATACAACAAACTCCACGCATACAGACCCGAGGCGGGAATCGAACCCGGACGCTGAAGGTGCAAGACGACAATGCTAAAAGAGTTGAGCAAAAATAGTAACACCATAACCATGGCGGATGGTTCCTTAAATTACTTTGTGCTTTAAGTGACACTGCAAGAAGGAGAGTGCCTTATGTACATTATGTACCATTATTGTTCACTATCTCCCAGGAAGTTTTGAAATGCTTGTACTTACACTTCCCTATTTATTTAAAAAAGCAAAAAAAAAAAATAAAAAAAAAAGGTGAAGGTCAGAGCCTGCTTGTTGTTCTTTATCATTATCAGAAGCTTTTGTTTATCATAAAATATCATAAATGCAAAGTCTTACTCTGTGTTTGCCTAATATTCGTCTGAAAGTCCATCATCACCAACAGGACGATTCATATTCCGCTAGTTTTGGCATCAGTTGTTATACCCGGGGTACTGTACTTTGACTAACCTGAAGCATTTAACTGCTATCAACATGTACACCTTTTAACAATGGTACATGTATGTCAAAAATTGCCGAAATACCTTTTAAAAATGAATCGCACAAATAATTATGCAAATTTTTTGCTTCCAAACGGCACAACAGAAAAACGTAGGCTCTATCATCGAACAATCTAATCTTGTTTGAATCCAAAAATCCCGCTGCATTCGGCTGGCTTCATTAGCCACACGTGATGGCCTTCGCCCTCCTTGATTGTAACTCTCACTCCATGGGTGGAGGCAAAAAAAAAGTGTGAGAATTGGCAAGGGAGAAGAAAAGGCCCTTCAGCATAGAAAAGGATTTGTACGCAAAGTGGCCTGCAAAAAAATAAATTGACCATCGTCTTGCTTTTGACATTTTAATGCCTTTTTCCTGGACTCAAATTTGTCCCCGATTATGTCACACCACTTGACTGTTTAATAAAGGAAATGACTAATTAAAGAGAAATGATGCAAAAGAGAAGGAAATGAGGACAGAAGGAAACGAGAACAAACATATTTACTAAATGAAACTTTCACCGAAGCGTCACTTTAAAGCGCGTTTCGTAAATTCTCTCATTGGGATCCCAGCTGTATTAGACAGAGATGTGATTACATACTAAATTATCCTTAATTAAAAACATTATTGCGCGTGCAAGTCACAGGATAGCGTTTTAGCCTTTACACGGCTCCACTTCTCTGTGCACATAAACAAAATTTCATGCAGGAATTTTATTTGGACCTATTGTTTATGCATACACTATTTCTTTTATAAATGTTTTTTAAATTTAATTAATTAGGAGTATTTGTGGCTTGTATTATTGTATTGCTTACTGCAATACTTGTTAGAGAATTTACACTGCAGGCTTGTGTCAAAAATGCTCCCTTATAGAAAATGCATGTGTCCTCACTCTCCTCTCTCTCTCTCTCTCTCTCTCTCTCTCGACTCCTCTGGCTGCATCTTATTAATTAACAGGTGCATCATTCAAGATGGCAGATTTTGACTGATAGTCAGTTCATGAGAAATGGATCAGGTTGAGGGACGCAGGAAGCACTATGGGTAAAGAAATGCAAAAGCAAAGGATGCCGGTTTAACCGTAAGGTTAACGGGCTGAAAGCACGTTATGTGAATCGTTTAATCAAGGCCGTAACGTCGGCAGTGTGTGGGCTTGTCGCTCATTCTACAGTTTGCTTTACTGAGAGGTTTGAGTTTCAGACCTCACTACAGACCTCACACCTCTCTTCTGCTCTCCAAACCACACACCAGAAAGCTCTAATCACACAAATCCACTACTGCCCACGCAAATCCAAACAAACGCACATAAAAAAAACTCAGCTCTTCAACCATGACCAGCGTGGAGGATCATGAATCAATAAATCCACTAGTAGTCATTTCTGATGCCTTCCATGTTGGTTACGAGCAGAAGCCATGTTTAATCACGGAGTTCGGTTCTGGTACCTCCATAATCTTCCACCAACACTCCAGACTGTTGTATGTTTTTCCAGGAGGCCACTATCGGCTTTTGTAAACTTTGCATACACGTAATACAAATACCTAGAAGACTTTTCCTGTTAGCAATTACATATCCGAATTAGACATTAATAACGCTGTATCTGTGTATCCCTCAAAACGTGTATATGAACCCACATGTACCTGTATATACATACTCATGATAAAAATATACAATATGCAAAGAGGTTTGTTAATACAGACTTTTATGCTTTATTTTCTTTATATGTCCCTTTTGGGGCTCTGTAGATTTTATTTGGCGCAGTAAATAATCTCTGGAAAGAAAACATACGGTAATAAAACTCACAGCCATGACTCGATTAGAGCATAGCTGATATTATAGTAATACGTTAAACACGTATCAGCCTCATGGACACGGTCAGGAAATTGAGTTTGCTCTAAAAATGTATGCCGTATCGGATGGACTAAGGAGTCGGAGAACGTCGATTCATTTCTTGTGATATTTAATTACGTTACTGTATATTCTTTTTTAGTTTGACCCACAGGAAGCCATGTTTTCACCCTAGAACTATTTCTGTGCATTATTTAATAAACGAATATGTCTGATTACTTTGTCACCAAAATGTCACTACATAACAGGTTATTTTCCCTTTTGGCTGCCTTTAATTAGCTGTGTTGCACATATTACATAAATGTCAGCTCACTGGACAAATCAAATCAATCATACAAAGCTAACATGAGGCTGAATCCCAAATCGCTCTCCAACCCCCGATCAAGGGCACTACTTGGTGCTGCACCCTTGTGCCTATAACCTCATTGTAGCCATGATTAAAGAATGATGCATCGCACTTATTATGTGTTTAAAGCTGTGTTTAATGTTGGTATGGGTTGAGCTGTTCTTTTTTTTTTTTTTTTTCTTGAAGGTAATTTAATGTTGCAGATTTTCCTCTGGCTATTGCATTGATTTGATTTACTGAGCACTGGGATTATCAATTTGACTCCATTTCATGTTTATTGTCTGATTTGTCTAAAGTAGGACGCTGCACGATTGGATTAAAAAATGAAACTGCAATTATTTTGACATGATAAACTATTTAGCAGGCAAAACTATTTATATAGACTAAAAGCACATAATAGCACTAGATGTTGTTGCATGAAGGCAACTTGTATTTCCAGTCCTATCCTTTTATTAGTTGCTCAAATCCCTGTTTTACACCATGATCACCACCATGACCGTTGATAATATGGGACAGCATCTGTGATTTTCTTGTCTCTTTGACATTTTTTTTCTCATTTGGCTCGATGCCTTGAAGTGGTTCATATTAATCAGTTATATTAATATTCATAAATTAGCCTTTACTGGTCACTAAAACCATATACATCAGACTTATCCAAAACATACAATACACTGATGAATGAGATTTTTAATTGGACAGTTTTAGAATAAATCTGTGACTCAGTAAGTCATGTTCAGCATACTTCAGACAAAACACCTCACGAATTACTTGACTATGTTTGACTATGCATACATTACCTTTTTCGGAATTAGATAATTTTACAGGTCCGTATTTCGATTTCTATGCGATTAATTGTGTAAAACTGAAATTCTGTGTAACTTGTGTTGGCAATCTTCCGCTCCATAACTCCAGGCCAGTAGGTGGCGGTATTGCACCCAATTGTGCCATAAATTTAACAGAAGAAAAAGCTATACTCTTATAAAATACGAAGATTTGGGGAAGATGCAAACGATTTTATGTTCTGCAAGAGCTGTGATGTATCGATTTTACACTGTTTGACATTCATAAATAATTTTTACTTTCAAAATTTAAATTAATTCTGTATCAAAAAGTGACCCAGACTGACCAATAAAGCCTCCTTACAAAATTGCTAAATGTACACTGTGACTAAAAACGTCACTATAGCGACAATTTACAAACATGATGTCAAATAAATATTATAAATGATACGAACGATAGCGAGAAATGTTTGATTGTTGATTTTTACAATTGTTGATTTTCTGCAGTAATCTTTAACACTGAAAGGATTTACAGTATACTCTGCCTCATTCCTACACAGGTTTCCTTTACCATTTTTATTTTAAAGCTGTTTATGGTTCACTGGAGTCATGAATAGGATGCAGTGCTTGTAGGCCACAGTAAACACAGCGCAGCGAGCATACTTTCCGTGATTGTCCCTATGGCAAAAAGGGACTCTCTTCAGTCCCAGTGCTCAGAAAAACGACGAGTCGGATTCGGACTCCTTTTGAATAGCGCGTATTGTAGCCAAGGGATTTCTTCTCAAGCTTGTTCTCTGGCAGCTGATCGCTGTTGCACACATGTGTACCCGTTTCTCAGTGCATCTGTGCATGCGTGCGTATGCGAGTGTGTGCGCGTACATTTGGCCATCTTTGGCTCGGCGTGATCGGCGTTAAGCAGAAAGACCGTGCCCTTGTGAACAGCTGGCTGAAGAGAAGGAAGTCTTTGTCTACTGGAGACGTGGAGAGACCTCGTCTCTCGCTCTTACGGTTCTCATCTGACGCTAACTGACACCCAGCCCTAACATAACAGGCACAGACACACACATGCACAACACATGTACGATTAGGAGCAGCTTCAAACAGAGCTGTCACAAGGCCTACACAAAGCACACGCACACACATGCATACACACATAAGCAAACGCTGATTCTTACAGACGCCAGGACTGAAGCATCTGACACCTTCTCCAAGACCCCTTCCTACGACCGCAGGAGGGGTGCTTTAGCTTCTCTTGCAAATATTAAATAGCACGTCCGACCACAGAAGCAGGATCCTATTTCCAGGGGTAACTCCGGCCTTACTGGCCTTTGGGCTATAGCTCACAATTGGTTCTGGATTGAAGAGCGAAAGGGAAAACAGCCCGGTGCACAAAAGCCTATCTGTTCCCAGTGTAGTCAGCTTTCAGGCCACTGCGAGATTTATTTCTAAAGCTTTCAGTGACTGCAAAGCCACTGTTATTGCTATTAGGCCTGCTTTTTATTATTTATTTTTTTTAAGAGACAGCTTTTGATGGAAAAAAAATTGCTATCGACAAACAAAAACTAAAGGGTTTGGGAAAAAAAACGAAGAAAAAAAATCATTGCACCCTGGGAATTTTTTTCTTTTGAATTTTATTGAGTGAAGCAATCATTTGTCATCATTCAAAACATTCCCATAAACTGTTCTGGTGTTTAGTCTTAGAGTCTCCTCATGAGAAAACTGTAAGCGTCTTCAGTTCCTTCTCTTCTATTAATTGCTCACATATGAGAAACTTTTTGGCATCTGTGTTCATAAAGACAACATGAACGCGAGTTCGAGTTATACTGTAGAAAGACTCTATAGTCGTATAGCGCCTGAGATCACTAGAGATGGGAAAATGAATCGATTCGAACAATTGTCAGTGGGTCAGTTTCCGAGTCAGAATCGATTTACACTTTTAAAAAAACTAATTAAGTAAACGCAAACGTTTAATGATCTAAAAATCATCGGATTCTATAAAAAAACACCACGGATTTGCTTCGGAAAATACGGACTTCCACAAGAGTCTGCTTCTTCTTCAAGTTTTATGGGCTGTTCGTGCACTACTGCCACCTACTGGACTAGAGTATACAGAGCAGAAGATACAAAGGAATTAAAAGACATAACATTTAACTGCTAAACAAGACTACACAGCATCTTCAATGATTATTGAAAAATCGAAATCCTAGCGCTTAAAAATCGACTCGAATCTAATCAATACAATACTCCATGTACCTACAGATCTTGGGCATCTGCGAGATCTTGTATGGGGAAGAAAGCGGAAATAGCTTTGCTACAAATGTGTTACGTTGCTTTGTGCTACAGCATGAGGAAGACTTTGAATTACGACACGCCTCAGAGGCACTACATTCTCAGAAAGCCTACCTGGGGGCTGGGAATAGACTAAGTCTAAGAGTCTTGTTTAGTCTGGTTTTTCGCTCCAGAAGTCAGGACTGGAATTTCCAACATTCTATCTGATCAAATCTTGGAGATCTAAGTGATAAGAATGTTGTCCATGGTTTGGTTTATCATACAAATAATCAGCACAATCATGTCAAAATGCCAACTGTATTATTTGTTTATATAGCATAGCGTTTCCTTCATTTAAACAAAACACTATTTGGAACTTCTTCTTGCGCTGACATTCTCTTTTCCAACCACAGCCTCGCTTACCCAACCAGTGGGTCGAAAGCGATGCAGTGGTTCTCTTGGATATTTTTCGGTTTGAAACGAAACCGAACCAAAGCGACCCAAGATGATCAAACTGCTCACGAACTACAACCTAAATAACAGTCGCAATGACCCAAAACGTACTGTAGTTTTAATGTCGCATTCTACGGCCAGCGATCTCAACTCGCAACCGAATCAATCATTTCGCCTGTGGCTTAAAACTCAACCTGCCGTCGTACAGTCTCGGCTCATTAGTCCTGTCATTAATCACAAAACGTATTATTCAGTTACTATTATGAATGATTCAAGTGATACTAGTAGGAAAGTAAATAAGCACAGATCCACAGAAGTATGCAGGGAGTTTAAGAGCTTAAGCAGGATCCACAGTAATAATATTCGGCCTTATGATTATTATTATATTTCATAGGTATAACCGAATCCTGGCTCGTCTCCACCAGACCAAAAGGCACCGCCAGAGAAAGCCGGCATGTGTGAGTGGCTGTGAAACTTGCGCTTTGTGCTTTGTTACCTGATTGCTGTGTTACAGGTGAGTAGATTTAGTGCTGAGTTTGTGTGGCTATTAAATAACCGCGCATTTAGAAGACATATAATACTTCGCCCTTCCCAGTCCATCGGAAGCACTGAAGTGAGTTTTTTTTTTTTTTTTTTCATACATGAATAAACTGGGTTATGTTCTTTATAACCTCTATAACATACACAAGAAAGAAAGCAAGAGTGCATAAAGCAAGAGCTTATATAGAGTAATCACACAATTGCAAGTCTGATACTGCTTTTACGTGTGTATGACAGTTCTGTATCGAGTTACGGCCATTTCGAACACAATACGGCCAAACTTTTGATTAATTTTTGCTCGGTTAGCAGAAATAGATCCTTCAGACGCTGCGCTCGTTATGGCATGTCAGCTCTACATTAGTCCCTCTTTGTCAATCAGGTAAGGAGCTTAATGGCGGCATTTTGGACCATTTGAAGACGATCCAGCAATGTTTGTTTAGGCAAGTGAAACGTGATGAGATAAAAGCATGGATTATTATCCCCGGCTCCGCCTGAGACACCACAGATCTAAGTTTAGCAATATTTCTCAGGCGAAAAAGACATTGATTGATCCTGAGGCAGTCAGTGCCTGTTCAAACTAGCTTCATTTCTTTCTTTTCATCCACCTTCTTTCATCACACTTCTTCTACATCCTCAGAACATTGGGGGAAACAGTAAGAACTGGACAGGAAGGCAGTATAAACCGGCAGTATTGTCTCCCTTCACGATTGTTTGGACAAGCCTGGTGGGGACGTAGCCGAAGCAAGATAACGGAAGAACTTTAGGATGTAGTGATGATGACATTGACCTCTTCATTCAGACTTGTGCTATGACCATGGCAGGTCTATGCCATGTTATAGAAGACCGCATTACGTTTATATTACGCTATATTGCCAAAAGTATTGTCCTTCGCATGCATATGAACATCCAATTCTTATCCATAGGGTTTAATGTGATGCTGGCCCACCCTTCCGCTTCAACTCTTCTGGGAAAGCTTTCCACAAGGTTTAGGAGTGTCCACGGGGAAATTTTTACCGTTCTTAATGGTCATGTTGGGTTGTTTTTTCAGTCAATGGGCTCGGCCCTTTAGTTCAAGTTAAAAGAACCCTTAATGCTTCAGCATACTGGGACATTTTGGACAATTTCATGTTCCCAACTTTGTGGAAACAATTTGGGGATGACCCACAGAACGCCAGAGCATGTTTTGATCCGATCAGACTCAGTACAAATGTTATTGGACCTGGTGAGTGTGACGACAGACGCATTAAAAACCTGACAGGAAAGTGGCTAGGACGTAGTATGAACTTGATAAACGCAAATTTATTTCCATTTTGACCCTGTTACCGCTTTTTAGGACGCAGTGGGAACTGAAACTGGGAAATTATCATCGTCAGAGCATTACATCAAAAGTTGAGGGAAAAAAACAGTTTTATTCCTAAAAACAGATGGTTTGCCAAGTCGCGCCGATGATGTCGCTAACTCTACTCTAGAACAGGTTTAAAGCTAGAAAGGGGAATTTGATATGACGATCACAGTTGCGTAATATTCTACAACAGCCCAAAAACAGTTTTATATTAATGCATTTGTTCTCAAATAAACAGATTAATAAGCATGTATGATCATTGTTTTTTTTTTTGGAAGGAGTCTCCAGTGTCAGTGCTTTGTAAAAGCTCTTTCTTTCGGCAAGGCATCCTTTAATAAATTAAAACCTAGGGAAAATAATCAGTGTTGGGATATGGATACACTAACTCTAATTTTCTCATTTGTTTTTTTGCCTCCATAAAAATACCTAACTGGATCAGATCTTCCTGCCTTTATTTATTTGGCCTAAAAGTGGAAAAGATTAAAAGCTGGGAGTTTTTTTTTTTTTTTTTTTTTAACACCCTAAACAGGCTGTAACAGAGCCCCACGCCAAGCTGGTATAAAGCACTATTAGAATAGCATGTGTAAAGTGTGCGAGTGTGTGCATGTGCTACATTAACATGAGCCACACTAACAGTGTCCATGCAGTGTGCAGAATGTTCAGCTTCCCTGCGAGGATTTGGAAATGTAGAGCACAGCAAGTGGAGTCTGTAGATGCGAAGCTTAGAAGCAGCGGCCAAGAAAGTTCCTGAAGAGGAAAAAAATGTGAAAGAAAACCTGCTAGCAAGTACATTTGGCAGGGAGAACACCAGAGGGATTTCATAGGCTTGTGGTATTCTATTAAGGATTAGATCTTACAGGAATAATTAGCACGAAATCAAGCTCTTTTTTGTTACTAGGGCACTTACAAGTTTATACTCGTTTATAACCGATATACAGTATATGTGCTCTACCTATTGAAGCAACATTGCCTCCAGAGGCTTACATGACGGGTGCACCGCTTACTGCCCTTACCTTCTTACCCTGATCACTCTAGAATAGGGTCAATCTCAACTCCATTTCTCCAAAGCTGATGGTTCAATCCTCCCGTTTTATTAAAGCATTAGCCAGTGACCAGGTTTATGTATATACTGTAGGTTTGCATAAAAACTACCCAACATTTGCAATTTGTATACAGCCCTTGCATACTATCTACAAACATACATATGATATTTTTTTTAGATTAAAAAGACATTATAACATCAAATCAGCCGCTCCAGTCAGTCTTTTAGCCACAAAACCTTTAAAAAGCATAATTTATCACAATACCAATATTATGCTGTCGTATCTCCTAGCTTTCCAAGAATGAAAGAAACACACAACGTAATAATATAGCTCATATGTACTTACTGTTTTGTGTACTTCTGAATCTTCTACACAGCAAAACAAATCTACTTCAACTAATATCCCACTTTATTAGATTGTTTTCAAGTCAAAATAAGCGGATCAAACCTATTTGTGCTTTATTCCCGTGCTCCGTCACCATTTCTCACAGTGCACACGTTCCAAAATGTACGTTGGTAGTTCCTACTCGAGATGCGGATCAGGATAACAATCCTGCAGAAGGCTGCAAAGATTTCTAAAAAGATCTTCACGCATCTGTTCGCAACCCCACACTGCTTCCTGCACAGTGACAAACGCGTCCCAGAATAGTTGGCATGAAGTCAGTAAACGTTTAACAGTTGACATGGAAACCTGAAAAACAGGGACGTGTCTGGTTTTTGTCACTTTCTACCCTGCCGATCTAAAAGAAAAAAAAAGGACGCAGACGAGTATGTGAAAAATGCCATTCACGTAACCGCCACGTCCGTAACATGCAACGAGAACGAAAGAAGATTGGTCTATCTCGGGAATCTTGTTGCGATGTGGAAAAAAAACTGCTGCCTCAATAAACACGGCAGTGCTAGGTCGCCGGCGCTTCTCAAAGGACCCGTGCTTGACCTGCACTTGACCCGTGCTTCACTTCTGCTTCTGTGCCAGTGGCTTGTAAACATTAGTTAACTTCCTCCCGGTGGAAACGGTTTGTCGGATGCAGAATTAAGCATTGTAACTAGACATTTTTTAGGTTTCATCATAGAGATTATGCAAGATACCTGCTTCTTCAGTCAACACACAAATATAACTGCCAATCGCTGGCATGAGGAAATGTTGGGTTTGCACCACACAAAGAATTCTCTCACTCCAAGTGGACAGAGATAAAGCCTGCCCGCCATGTGTTTCAGATTTTCACTCATCCAGCGTACGGAATTATGGTATTGCCTTGAAAGGCAATACTTGACTTTAAAGTTCTCCAAAATATTGTACTTTGTCTTATGCTGCCTCTCTGAATTGCATAACCGCTGCGTCTCCCCACAGACCTTGAATGGAATGTACTGTAGGGATACTGGTGATATTTTCAAACACCCATGCAGATATATAATGTATCCAATAACAAGCACATGCCTGTTTCAAACTCCTGATGAGACCAAAGTGCGCTTCTAACACACTTGTGGTGAATAACTCATCTTTGGCATATGGATTAGATTTAATAGTAAAGATGTGTGGTGGCTGTGACAAAGTGGATTGACAGGCCTATCAATCATAACGCTGGCAAAAATGCAGGAAATACAGTACTTTCCATGCAGCACACATACTGTGCACTCACCAGCCACAACAAAAACACCTATATATGCGTGCTGGTTGTTTCATCGGTGTAATGCAAAAAACAAGAGCAAAACCCATAAAACGTGCAGATACAGGTCAAGAGATTTAGTTCATGTGGACATTTAAGATCAAAATAGAGAGAACATGTGAACTCAGTGACTTTGACAGTGGCATGGTTGTTGGTACCAGATGGGCTGGTTTTAAGTATTCCAGATTCAGCGACATCTCTTTAAGCCATAACAGCTAAATGTGGTTCTCTGGCTGGAAATGCATCGTTGACAAGAAAGGGTAAAGGTTTGGAATTTTAAATAACCACTCTTTATAACCGTGGTGAGCAGAAAAGCATCTCAGCATGCATAACACGATAGCAAAATTAATCTACTATTGCCAGTAAACTGTGGGATGACAGTTAGTGTTAAAAATGTTTATCATGTGTGTGTGTGTGCTTTTATTGTGCTACTAGCATTAAAATAAAAGGGAATTATAGTTTTCCCTTTTATTTAAAATGTATCACTGACTTGTCAGATCCTGCTACCAGTGGTAAATCTACAGGGATAGATTCTGATTAAACAGATGTGTCAGAAATGGCACCCAGGTATTAAACCTATAGGCATTATGTTCTAAAGAATGTAAAAGCATATCAAAAACTGCTACCAGTAATGAAACTATAGGGATTAAATTCTTATAACGTAACACCGACGTGTCAGAAACTGCTGCAAGTTTTTAAACGACAGGGATTATATGATAACAAGACCAATGCGTCAGAAACTGCTACAAGTGTGAAATCTACAGGAAGGATATTCATGTAAATACAACATAAACTGCTACCAGTGTTAAAACTACAGATTATATTCTGATCATTTAAAATGTGTCAGAAATTGCAACCAGTGTATAAACCACATGGATTATATTCTGTAAATATAAAACAGATGTCAAAAACTGCCACTGGTGTTAAAGCCACAGGGATTATATTCTAATAACACAGACGCATCAGAAACTGCTATCAGGGTTAAAATGAAAAATTATATTCTGATATTATAGCAATATGTCAATTGAAATTCCTCTTAGTGTTTAAACTATAGGGTTTATATTCTGATAACATAAAACAGATGTGTCAGAAGCTGCTACCAGTGTTAGAACTACATGAATTATATTCTGATAATGTAAAAATGACATCATAAACTGTTACCAGTGGTAAACAACAAGGATTATATTCTAACAATGTAAAACCATTTTAAAAACTGCTACCCATTTTTAAACTACAGTGATTATATTCTTATAACACCGACACGTCAGAAACTGCTGCCAGTTTTAAAACTACAGATATTTCATTCTGATTACCCAATAACATGTCAGAAACTGCTACCAGTGTTAAAACTACAGGAATTATATTCTGATCATGACAAAACAACATGTCAGAAAGTACTACCAGCATTAAATATACTGTATAGGCATTATATTCTGATAATCTAAAAACAATGTGTCAGTAACAACTACTAGGATTATATTACAACAACAAATCAAATGTGTCATAAACTGCTAAGTGTTAAATCTACTGTAGGAAGTATATTCATGTAAAAAAAACATACTGTAAGAAACTGCTACCAGTGTTAAAACAACAGATTATATTCTGATAATGTACTGTAGAACATGTCAGAAATTGCAACCAGTGTATGAACCACAGGGATTATATTCTGACAACATTAAAAACAGCGTGTCAAAAACTGCTACCCATTTAAAAACTACAGGGGTCATATTCTTACAACACTGACATGTCAGAAACTTCTGCCAGTTTTATAACTACAGATATTGTATTCGGATTACCCAAAAACATGTCAGAAATTGGTATTAATGTTTAAAATATAGGAATAATATTCTGATTACATAAAACTAACGTGTCAAAAACATGCTACCAGTGTTAGAATTACGTGAATTATATTCCAATCATGTAAAAATGATGTGTCAGAAACTGCTACCAGCATTAAAATTACAGGGATTATATTGTGAGCATGTGAAAACAAGTCAGAAACTGCTACCAGCATTAAAATTACAGGGATTATATTGTGAGCATGTGAAAACAAGTCAGAAACTGCAACTCATTTAAACCAAAAACAGAGATTATTTATTGATAGCATAACACTGACCTGTCAGAAATTGCTACCAGTGTTAGAACAGCAAGGATTATAATCTGATAACATAAAACATGCTACCAGTGTGTCAAAAAAAAATAAATTACACCGAAAAAACTGAGATTTATATGTTTTTTGCATGCATCCTTGCATCAAAACAATAGGAATAGGTAAAAAAATATGATAAAGTAGCACAGACTGATGGTTATTATTTATTTATGACAGAATTTTTGCTTCTGGTCGGAAACTCTGATTGTAGGCAGAGAACACTGCCAAAACTTTAGTTGTACAAAAAGTATCCATGGACCCCCACAGTCTGTATTCATTTCAAGAAATAATCACACATTAGGCTAAACAACAATAATATTCAAGCTATTTAAAAGCTTTAGAGAGATTTATTCCTGCACTTTCCAATGATAAAACTGTCCATTATTAAGTTTTGGATTATACCCTTTTAGTTTGTGTGGCGTGGCATACATCTCTAAAAAAAACTACTTAGATTAGTTGGGAAAGTCACAGAATCGCTAGCTATAATTCATGGACCTGCGAGACGCAATTTTGTCCACTTGAAGGTAATGTTAAACCATAGTCTTTGACCAAGTTTTGGTATATTTATTATAATTTAATGTGAAAATGTGAAAATGCAACTATACAAAGAACTGGCATGTTCTGTCGGTGTGTGTGCACGTTTCTCTTTCTTAATGTCTGTTATCTCTATTTATAATATCTGTTATTTTTCCTAACTTTAATTCCCCCTACCACTCCAAATCCCCCTGGCACATTAACTGCTTGGCTGAGCTACAAGTCCTCGTCCAACTTGATTAAGGGGAAGGCTTATGTAAGCGTGCGAGAAAGAGTTGCCTTGTGCAACATACCATGGAGTTTCACTACTACATTCTTTGAAAGTGAAGTGAGTGACTTGGCCAATTTTTTTTTGAAAATAGAGAAATAAATAAATATATAAATTAATAAAGTATTGCACACACCCTTATGATTCTAAGTCAGGCCATTCAACTGCCAAGACTTCCATACTTCCAACTGCTAAATATACTCATATGTATCTTATGTAAAAACTGGATCCGGTGCCATTACTGCTACCTGCGCCTGTCATGGCACGTCTACATAACTAACGCACTACAGCAGCAATAACGACCCAGCACGTTATTAAAGGGTTCATCAAATTCCATTCCCACCCAAGCTATGTCTTGAATCGGCAGTAGAGAGAGAGCATGTAAGGACTACGTTTTAAAGCAGCCGTCCGCAGACTGATTACATAAGCACACTGCTGTCTCTGAGAGCTCCGTGTGTGTGTGTGTGTGTGTGTGTGTGTGTGTGTGTCTGTGTGTCTGTGTATGAGAGTGAGAAACCCTGAATAACCTACATCGATCCACTGTCAGGACCACGAGCCTCGTACTCTTTTACCAGATTAAAGCAGTTTATTATATAACACTGCAAGAAAAGCGACACGGCGATTTGAGTAATCGGTGTGTATACTCCTCAGAAGAATAATAAGCCCGAAATCAACTTATCCTTTCATCATCTAGCATTTCCACACCATCAAAATGTCAAATGTCATAACTCATAAAAGCACTCGTATGAAATGTTCTACGCAGAAAAAAAAGGGTTTAAAAGGACCACGGATTTCACTTTTCTGAGCTAAAGTGCTTTCACCTACTTAACACTGATTGGCATTTATTCTTTTCTTATTTCACCCCCTATCTCAGCCCCTAAACACCGGACCCAGATAATCCATGTTGTTCGTAGAGTAGTTTAGCCGTTAGAACTAGAAAGGGGGGGAAAACTGACATTCCAGAAACTATAAATACTCGAAATCTTTGGGGAAAACAGTGGAAGCAAAAACATTTAAACAGCTATAAAATAAAATTCATTTTAGTTTTAAAATAAAAATAGCAACCATGACTAATAAAGCGATTACAAATCAGACAACTCCAGATGTGGTGATGTTAATATGTAGCAGTGGATGAATCACAACTGTTTAACCTCTTATATAAACTTTAAACTCATTTTGTTGTAATTATAGTTTAACATTTCAAAATTATATATATAATTTTTTACACAGACCATATACTCTCACTCACTCATCTTCTATACTGCTTTATCCTGTATTCAGGGTCGCGGGGGCCTGGAGCCTATCCCAGGAGGCTTAGGGCACGAGGCAGGGTACACCCTGGAAAAAGTGCCAATCCATCCCAGGGCACACACACTCACACTACGGGCAACTTGGGAACGCCAATTAGCCTAACCTGCATATCTTTGGACTGTGGGAGGAAACCGGAGTACCCGGAGGAATCCCACCAAGCACGGGGAGAACATGCAAACTCCATGCACACAGAGACGGGAATCGAACCCGGACCCTGGAGGTGCAAGGCGACAGTGCTAACCACTACACCACCATGCCACCACAAACCATATGTCTAATTAATATTTATAATCATATTTTTTTTCAGGTGAATTTGTTTTTTCTTGTTCCCCAGCGATTTATTGTTTCTCTTATCTACAGTATTTATACATTTCATTGAAGCGGAGGCTTCTTAATTCTAGCTTGAAGGTACAATAGTAACATTCCTTACTAGCATAAAAAAAAAGTGTAAAAGATATACAACTGTGGCAAAACTGTGGTGTAGTGTTTGATGGGTTTCATCCCACAGTCCAGAGACCTGCAGTAGGCTCAATGGCATTCCCAAATTGGCCTGAATGAATGATTAAATGTAGTACATTTAATTTAATGATGGAAACTTGGCTGAGAAAACTTTACATGAATTTTCTCTATGCTTCAAAAAGACTTAAGGACGATAAAAAGAGTAACACCAGAATTCCACTAGGTATTTATCACTGGTGAAGAAGATGAAGCTAGATGCTAACTTGTCAACTAGATAGCTAGATGCTAACTTGTCAACATTGAACCTAAGCAGGTAATTAAACACAATCTGTATAAAGCTTTGAATCACTGGTTTTAGATGAATCAAGATAAGACAGTTTTTAAGGTTTTTCATCCTTCTTAACATCATATAATTTTTGTTTTTTATTCTGGTACAAGTTCAGTGTTAAGCAGCTAAAAGTCCAATCTCTTAGCTAACATACTTAGAGCTTAGCGCTCATTAGAACTTTCTATAAAGTACAAAAAGCGAAAGTGACAGTATTCATCCTCATAATTTTGAGCAGCTATATCTCTTATAGAAATATATATATGTGTAAAAAAAATTTATTATCATCAAAATTCTGTGTAACTTGTGTTGTTTTTTGTTTAAATAGCCTGGCTCGTACAAAGTGATATTTCTTTCCTTGACAATCTTTAGTCCAGTATCTGGTGATATTGCACCAACCACATACTGTATAAACTTAAAGAAGAAGCAGCAATATGCTTGCAAAACACGAGTATTTGCAGTGGAAGGAAGCTGCTTTTATTCTACAAGTATTCAAGTTTGTAGTTTTGCCTAACTAGTGTGAAATGTGTGAATCAGTTCTAAATTGAAAACTTACCCACTGATTTTGTGAAATGAATCAACCAACAAAAGATCGATTAAATTGCATGAGCACTTCAATTGAAGAAAAAAAGAAATTGATAGCAGAGTCTGAGTCAAGAAGCACGGAGAACATTATCACAGCTCACTGAATTCTATCTGCTGTATAAATCACCAAGTCTTAGTCCTGATTTTTTTTTAAAGTGGCCTGAACACGAAGCAGAACATGACTGCGATTACGGCATCCTGCTCTCGAGAGCGTTATTCTTTAACCGCTTATTTGCAACTGAATCGTCTGTAGCTGGCTACCAATGAAACTGTCTCGGGAGCACAACAGAATACTTTAACTCCTTTCATATGGTGCAAGAGTTTATGGAAGAATTACAGTCATGTTGCACACACTCGCTCGCCAAGTTCTCCAGGTTTGCAGATGTTACCTAGGAGACACATAAGACTTCCATTGAAAACGGTAAACCTCAATTTTGTTAGCTGTGCCAGTTTCGTTGTTAGTATAAAGAACATCAGCCTCAAGGGTTGGCAAAGAGCCCGACGCAACCTAACATCAGAAACGTGCAGAACAGTGGACGACAGATTGAACAATCTTTGAAGAAGTAATGCAAAAAAAAAAAAATCTTTTAAATGTTCTTTTTATGTTCAGGCGATGTTTTTGTTTTAACCTGATAGCAGCTGTGCCTAAAGAAAACCCGTAATTCTACACTGTTTCCTTCTACTCAAAAAAAAAAAAAAAAATGTTTTCAGCATGTTCAGTCTTTAAATGTGCATTGCCCTGAATGAGCCTCCCAGTCCGAATTGTGGAGGAACAAGGGGAAGGGAGGGGAAAGAGGGATGGCTGGACAGGGAGTTCAAAAGAAAGCTTGCACAGCTTTTTCTCCATTAATTATTCATCCACCGTCCATCCAGCAAGTCTGAAAGTCTGCAGCGCAAATCATCAACCAGTGACTAGTACTATGGATTTCTCACTGACAAGTCTTTATTTCCTTTCAGCTCATACTCATCGTATGTCTATTTTGAATGTGCAGAATAAAGAAAAAAAACTGTTACGTGAGTAAAGACTCACTTTATTTCCTTTATATGATCTCCTGCTACACTCATGCACTCTTTAGAGTGTTTCACTAGTGCTTGGATAGGTAGAAAGTAGAAAGTTTTCTTGCCATGATCAGACTGCCTGCTTCACGTCTGAAACTCTGGCCTCCCAGGAACTCCTTTGGAGACATGTGGAAACGCTTTGGAGCGAGATAGAGATGTGGCAATAACTGTGCAAGTGGTGTTGGTGAATGATTGTGTGTACAGTTCCCACTGACAGATGCAAGTCTTCGCAAGTTGGCGACAACTGAATGTTCAGGAGAATGGTGGTAGCGGGCACCAGAATCGTCATTCACTTAATGCGGATAAGCGTCTCATCATCTTCTGTAAATGTCAATAGGTTTTACACCTTTATTCATGGGAAAGGTCATCCCAAGTCCTGGTTTGATTTGAACGGCACTTGTTTCTATTAAAGGCTCTATGTAATGCCATTTATTTCTATCTAGCACAGTTAAAGATACAACTGTCTGTAATAGAAAAACAGGCATATATATATATATAAGTCGAAAGCATTAATTAATTTCTTGAATTGATAAGAACAAGGTGTAGAATGTGTGTGCTTTTACAGAATAATAAAGAAGAACAACGAAAAATGTACTGCGCTTTCATACTGATTTCATCAGCAACAATCCCACAAGGAGAAAAAGGCTTTGATAGATATCGTCTTGAAATACTTACTCTCTTCCCAGGACAAAGTGCTTTGACCCAGTTACCATCTTTATTGGGATTACTGTGTGACTAGAAAGAACCTTCAGGTTTTTCACGTGTCTACACCGACATCTCAAAAGGTTGCCAGTGAGGTTTTTTTTTTTTTTTCCATTTCCCATCACCATATCTAATTATACCACTATTACATTACTGTGAGATCTGTATAATTAAAATGATTAGTGTGGATCTCTGATTTGTGTTTTGGGTTAATTCCAAAGAGTCACAGAAGATTTCACATATAGAAGTCACAATCAACGATTTACTTAAAGAAATCTCTTCATGCAAAAAAAAAACAAACAAAAAAAACATTCCCTGCTTTTTGTCCTTTTTTTATTTTTGCATTGGCCTGTTTTTTTTTGTTTTTTTTTTCGGCCTGTTTTTTCATGTACCACTATGGTGGGTGTGGTTCGGCAGTAGATCATTTACATAGACACTGAAATGATGCGTCCGGTGGTGTGCACAGCCTAAAACATGGTTCATGCAAATACACAAAGGCAGACATTTCTAGACATGTCACATGTCACATCCCGCCGCAACACAAGAACAAGCTGCAATCTCAACCGTGCCACTAGGGGCACTATAGCATGAAACAATACAAGAAAATCCTTTCTTAAAACAGCCATGACTGACCAGTATATAAAGGTCGAGCTGTACGAATAAATGGGTATATTTATACTACATCATCATAAATACCGTTACTACTATGGTCTTGAAAACCCTCTAAGAGTACAGTAACTCATCAGCACCATGTGCTTAAAACTATTCACGCAGCATATCAGTTTATTATCTATTTTAAATATTTATGAAATCGCAATACTTACAAAATCGCAAAACAAATCAAAACGGCACCTACGTTTGTGATGATATCGTATCGCACCGCCTCCACAGGTAAGAAACAGCGCAGGTTGAGTATATTTACTGAAGACGTGGTGCTGGCTGGGCTAAATGTTGCTTGCACTCACGTACTTGTACAGTATTAAGTATGTTTCAGGTCTAACAGGGTAGAAAAAAAAAAAAAAAAGCATTATGTGAGGGGGAGCACTAGCAGAGACACTTCGAGGAACCTCCGAGACCTGTGTTGACTTGTTAGAGAAATCGTAAAATATGGGACCTTTAAGGCATGAACTGTCATTAAGTGTTCTGCTATAAAATCTATTTATGCCAGTTCTACTGAAAACTATTTAGATAGAAATGGAGGAAGGAGGTAAGTAGGAACTAAGCTGTTTGAGGTCTGGAGTGAATATAAAGAGAAATAATTAGCAATAAAGACTTCATTGACCTTTAATGAACATTATTACAGTGCATCCACTCGAATGCACTAAAGCGATACTATCTGGTCTCATCATATGATTCGGATTATACATTTATTTATAGAAAAATACAATCATGATATTGTGGCATATCTGAATATAAAGTGAGACTTTATACTGCTGTAACTTTCATCATAGTAGCTGATTTAATCAGCACGCGAGATTAAATGGACTCTTTTATTTTGATTAATGTTCCTTATCCAGCTGATGGTCTCTACAGTGGCAAAGTGACTCAGCCGAACAGGAGCAATTTTTTTTTTCTTGTATTAAAATAGCCACTAAGGTATGAAGTCCAAAAGTATTTCTCCAATAAAAAAGCTAAGCTCTGGTTTAAACCTGCAGAGATGTCTCTTCGGACGGCGCTACAGTTCATGAATCAGAGTGAATTTTTTCGCATGAGAGAAAGCATTTAAGACAAACGAACAGAGAAAAGCACCAGCATTGCCAAATAGAAATAATGGGATTACAGGATAGAAACAATACAGGGTCAAATTATCCGAGTTTGCCAGGTTCTGGAAAATGGTTTGGCTCGCAGTTATCAAGGTAATGATAGTGTCTGAAGGCTTGTTTTATATAGAACTTGTTCCTGTACATCCAAGGTGAGATCATCGTCAATGATAAGGATTCAAAACCAAAACATCATCCATCGATTATCTAATTTAAAATGCAATTTCATTAGTCTTGTTCATGACCATAAACAATATAATAGGCAGTAAAATCATGTGTGTGTGCATACACCATTGCCTAAAGTTTTTTGCTTGCCTGCCTTTACATGCATATGAACTTAAGTAACATTCAATTCTTAATCCATAAGGTTTAATATCGCTAGCGTCATCTACTTTTATGTCATACTGTTAGTGACTGTAACTGTAGGCAGCAGCATCATCAGTGTTACAATAGACATCGTCATCGAACAGAACAGCATGCAGCGTACCATCATCACCCTTATGGCATACAGTGAGATGTTATTTGTGCTGAAACTTTAAAGCAGCTCTCCATTCTTGAGTTACATCCAATAGCATGTGGGCAGAGCCGCGAGTACCCTCTAGTAGAAGTGTAAAAATATGTTGTGTGGGTTTGACAGCAGCAGTTTGATTGCAACGTGACGTATGAAATGGAATGGTGCTGATATGTGTGTTGGCAGCGGTGTGATTGACCTTGTTCCAAAGTGCAGTTAGTTCTCATTTACGTGTACAGGAGCATCACAACCGGGAGCGTCATTCACAGACATATGGCCTTCTTTAAACCGTTTTTGCCATTCAAATAATTTTTTCTGAAAGTCCCAGTTTGATTTGACTGCCCGTCCCATTGTATACATAGCTAATACACTGTCTGGCCAGGAAAAAAAAAGTCCATGTTTGGATTTAAATAAGCAGGTTCTTCTATTGAATAACTTTTGCAGTTATATGTTATATGTTTTATCCAAAACAATTCTTTAAACATAACTGATGCAGTGAGTAGATTTCATTAGTAAGACACGAAATCGCTTGAGGGGAAAGATATTGCTTAGTTTCAGAAGGGACAAATTATTGGCCAAAGAAAACAACTAAGGAGTTTGAAACTGTAAAATGTCTAACATTATTAAAACCTTGTGTTGGGAGAGTACTTTTTAAAGTAACTAATTACATTACAATATTACTGTCATTAAGGAGTTATCAGTTATATTACAGCGTTACTTTCTGATAAAAGTAACTAGTTAGAGTACTTTTTCATTGCAGAAAATGATTTCTCATGCATGGTGCTTTTAGTCAAGATCTTTATAATTATTATACCATCATCACTCAGTGAAGTGGCCCATAATCTGTTAACTACTAATACCCCTATCTCATCTACTCAGTTCCACGCGGTGGCCGTTAGTACGGTTTATCATGACTCACCGTAAGTTTTGCCGCTGAGATTAGGTTACCATCTCTCAGCGTGTTGGTCCTTGCATAATCAAATCACATCGATAAGGTAGAGGCATAACTACAGGAATAACAGAGGGGGACAGGTTATCGGGGGCGGGGCTTGTAGGACAACTTTCACACACAAACAATAACGGAATTACTGCTGTCTGGCTCACGGATTACATAAATTGTCTGAATAACGGATTACATTTTTGAAAAAATAACTAAATACGTAACCTAGTACTTAAATTGTGGACCTAACATGTTAGATTACTCGTTACATTAAAAAAAGTAATCTAAGTTCTCTAACGCATTACTTTGTAACATGTTACACCCAACACTGGTCATGAACCCTGAACTTTGTGAAAGTATAAAAACAAATTTATGAATGATCATAATCAAAGATCATGTAAAACGTCCCAGTAAAAAATTAACTGGCCAGCAAAGAGTAGAGAGTTCAACCTGAAAGTCTGAAGGGGACATGCTGAAATAGACTTTACAGAACAGAGGACCGATAGAAGATCTCAGCCAAAAATGTATGCAAATACAGTAAATGTTGTGATGATATATAAGGATGTCGTACTGTAATCAAAGCTAAAGGCAATCCAATGAAAAACTATTGTATTAGCTGTGCAGTATAGTATATACAACAAATAGCAATAACGTACAGTCTAGTACACTCCCTGTCCATATACTGACAGGAAGTGTACTAGACTATACGTTGTTGCTATTTTTCATGTTTAAATTTTTTACGTTACACTGTATTACACTCGACAACACAAGACTAAAAACACTATTTGCTTCTCCTGCAAAATGTTTGTTTAGGCTTAAAGGGCAACTGCTTGTGTGTACACATGTCTCAGAAATCTCTGCTCAAGAAAAAACTAAATTCAGTTTCAGAGGCGTAAATATTTGCCCATGTAAATATTGACGTAACTTAAGATGTTGTGTTGCTGACTCTGAATACGGCCCATGGCGAATAAATCACTTATGAATTAGTGATGCAGAGGCGGTAGATGTCCGTCTGGTTTGAGAGATTTGCAAATTTACACTGTTGAACGTAGAGTACCTATTCTTGCACATTGTCTTGTATTTTGTCTCGCACTGTTTGCACACTGTTTTTTGTGTTGTTTTACGTAGCATGTTGTTATTTACTGAACAGTACTATACTACTATATGTAGTTGACAATAAAAGCCACAAAAAAAATGATTTGGTCCTAAAAAAAAATAAAAAAAAATTTATTGTACAAAATAACAGAACTTTAATGGCCCAAACATGCGAAAGTGTCTTAAAACTGTGCAGACAGACAGATGAGTATCTTCCGCCATCGTTTAAGGGAACGACTGCAATGCGAACACATGTTGATTGTGAGTAAAGCTTATTAGAAAAGGTGTAGTACAGAAACAAAGGTTCATCTCAGGTCATCAGCCTGTTACAGGTGTGAGGTTCATGGAGAAAAGCAACAACAACAACAACAAAACAGACAGGAATGACAGAACAAAGTAGAGTCGGCCAAAAAAGGTCCTCCCTGCCTCGGCTTTACAAAAGCCCATGGAATCTCACTCCTACACCTCCTACACACACACACACACACACCTGATACCCGAGTCTCTCCCCTTTCTCTCTGTCTCTCTTCACCTCATACACTCGATCTTGGAGCACCCTCATTAAATACTGAGGTATGCACAGTTCCTTTGATGTATCGAATCCTTAGTGACGTTTATGTAAATGACACCGTGACCATGAGCAGAAAAAGTAGCGTGTCACGAAATCGAAAGAATCTGAACTTAAGAATGAATTATGGTTTGGAGATGCACCACATTTGTGTTGTTTTCAAAAGACAAGATGTCCTAAAGGTTTTTTTTTCTTTTTGCCTGGTTTTCCATCACTTGTTACCTTGGACGTCATGAATTTTTTTAGCTTTTGGAGCAGTTAGCGTTACAAAAATATATATATATTTTTTTTACATTTTTAAACTGTATCACATTAGTCAAATATCGCACAAAGCCAGGAGAAATAGCACCGATCTGATATCCAGTATCTGTATCCAGTGAAACGAAAATAAGGCACGGGGGCAGATGGAGGGCGGGTTTTGTTTCTTTCTTTTCTGGGGGCTGTGGGGTGGCGAATTTTACCACAAATCCTGGTTTGACTTGAACACTTCCTGTATATTATTTTTCCTATTTAGTATATGTACTATTTAGTACATGAATGAGGTGTGTAGCATGTATGTGTTCTTACAAATATTTGTTATTTGTTACTCAGTTGGTTTACATTACGTTTTGTAGTGCATCTATCAGTTATTGCAGACTGCACAGCATTAAGTTCTGTGTTTTGACTTTTGCTATAATTTTAATATAATTTTTTGCTCTGTTGGTGTGACAGCTTAATTTCCCCCTCAGGCTGTGGCTCTAGTGTGTGTGGCACCCTGAGCGAACTTCTCAAAAAGAACAAAACACACCTTTTGCCTTAATTTAAACATTGCATATGAAATTATATCCCATGGTTCTGTAAGCTATCAACACAGCAAAACAGATTTAGCATAATGCTATACTTGCCCATTTTACTGCTTAAGTTACATAATATTGTCCTCATAGAGGAAACAGCTGCACACCTTTATCTTCTGCCAATTTCTCCTTCCCTTTTATTTTTAAAAAAATATTGAAAAATTAGTTTAATATGTCTTCTAGTTTCCAATTAAGGGACAGTTCTGTATTTTACAGGACAGTTGGCAACCCAATCCAGCTGATATTAGCAGGAAAATAAAGTGGGATCCTAAAACATGCTAGTACAACATGCTAGTAAAACATGCTAGTACAACATGCTAATATATGCTGTTAAAGTTGTGCTGTGAAGTTGTACATTTTATTGCCTTTTTTACTCTTACAGTGTGTGTGTGTGTGTGTGTGTGTGTGTGTGTGCTTTTTAACTAAAAATAGTTGGTCATATGACTGAAAATTATGCAATTGTTTCGTTTAAAATATGTCAATTTTGCGCCTTAGCATTGCCAGGAAGATCTCTGTTTCAACCCTAAGGTAGGATGTTACTGTCTGTATTGAAGATTAAAACACATAATTCTTGTTGTTTTTTATTTATTTATTTTGAAAGACTTTATTTGAACAAGAAACCTGCAGATTTGTTTTGACTTTTTTAATGACTATATTTTGTATTTTTTTCTGTAGGTTAGTACTCCGGTGTATAACTATACAAACTACAGTATAGTACATACCATAATATGCTTTAGTATAACCGTTATTATGGTATTCACTATACTTTTCTATCAATGCATCCATCCAACTAGGAACCTCTCTAGCAAGCCATACAGCTTGACTTCAACATAGTAAGACAAAGAATCGACAAAGAGCTTACGCTTATAAAATGTGGCATTAAAAATAACCAAACAAAATAAAAGAGGGGCACAAAGGAGGGGAGGGGAAAAAGAAAACAACAATAATGCCAACAAAGACCATTTTTGTATGCACCAAACACAATCTGTTATTCACTTCAATCCACGATTGGCTCGGTGTCTACTGCTAATGTGGAGGAAGGTGAGGTTTCAGCCATCTGAGCCAGGCTCAATTTTGAACTGCAACAATTCAGTTTGCTCAGATGGGAGAAAGAGAAGGGAGTTCTGTAAACGAGCCAAGAAGATGAAAAGTCGCCTTTAAATAATCTAAGCCCATGTGTGCAGTGTTTGCATGGAAAAAAAACAAGCATTTTCTTTCTTTCTTTCTTTCTTTTTTTTTTTTTGCATTTTACAGGGTGTGTATTAAACTTGCCTAGATTCTGTTTAGAGGTAATCTAATTGACAATTTAATTGATGTAAGCTTTTAATTTGAGTATCATACTAAAGAGAAACACACAGGCTATTTTGTTCTTTAATCTCTAACAATAAAGATGAAAAACACAGGTTTGTCCTTTTTTTTTGTCTTCCGAGGTTTTGCAAGCAGGTGTCTGGTAAAATTGTACTCTTATAAAACAAACAAATAAAAAAACCCATAATGACAATGAGGAAAGTGCAAAAAGACAACAATAAAGTGGGAGTGGGGAAAAAAATCTAGTGCTTATGTCCTGATAATGTGATTACCATGCTCTTGACTGTGTCTCCTGACTATACTTATGAATAGATTTGTCCAGTAGGTTTTTCTACTGTTTTGAAAAGGAAATTCCATGAAATTGCAGGGGCTTATGGGAAAGTTTTACTCCTGAAGGCTACGGGTTTGTTGGCTTGATGCCCCGGCCTTCTGAACGGTCAGCTGACAAACTTCACTAAATCTGATGAATCAATGGAAAAGCCTATAGGATGGTGGTCATGATTCCCTACATTAGTGTGGTTATACATGTACATACTGTATATTTAAGAAAACAGTATTATACAGACAAATATGATCTGTTCAAATCACTTTTTTAGGATCAAGAGATCTCGCTGAGTGTGTGGTTGTGTATGTGTGTGTGGTTAGCTGGACAGCTGTGACCCATCACCCTAGATGGCTAGCTCGTTGTTATGAGAAGCCTTGTGTCGCGGCCAACATTCAGACAGCTTCTGGCTTGCCAGCTGTTGGGTGCGTTCTGGCACTGTGCCGATCGATTCTGATGGTACATTAATTCGATGAAGCTAGAAAGCCATGGTCGTTCAGATCTACTATGACTCTGACACATAATGATAAGAGTACATACCACCTTCAACCGCATATGGTATATACACCTAATAAGTATCTGGATCTCCAACAATAGCTCCTGAATCTTTTCATAGGACTTTAGCAACAAATGGAGTCTTAGAGCAGGGAAAACAATAAACCCAGCAGCGCTTCGGCTCAGGAGGAATGCAGCTGATACCGCTGCTTCAGAAAAACTTTAAGCCGTGGAGACGAGTCAAACCCAAAGTCTTAGCTTCTCATAATTTTGGTCTTTCATATGCATTCTCTTTGAGCTGCAAAGCACATTCTATCACCTATATGCAATTTTAGGTTTCGATGTAAAAACATGTAATTTTCTTTCTGCAATCCCACAACTAAAATTCAGTACAAACTTATGTTTCAGTCGCGCACACACACAAACACTCATGGACACACTTTCTGATGTGTAACTGTTTGTTCCCCAGACACTTACTACGACCTCCTACAATTTAAGTGATCGGACTTCTTACATCACCCACAGCAATCAAAAAAAAAACTGTAAACAATGCAAGTGTTTGACTAAAAACTCAACAAATCAACTTAACTGGCTGTCGGAGGTGTGTTAGCCTAAACACCTCACTAGCAGTGGATCATGACAATAGAATTGCTAGGGTATAACGACATTAACATAGACTTAGACTCAAATCGAGAGGGCTATGCCAATGAACCACTTCTAGTTTACTGCCCCTGGCAGAAAAATAAATCCATCATGGGCGTCAACGGGGTCGGGAGTTAGAGAAATGGACTTTCCAAATTTCTAATGGATGTACACTACAAATGCACCTCAACATATATGGTTTTAATATGTTCTGGAGGCAAGTTCTTAGGGCAAAATTTTTTATTACAAAACACCCAATGTAAATGCAGATAATCCGTTCCAGCCACCCAAAAATATTATCAATATTATAAATACTTATTTTGCTAATTATATAAGTTATATTATATTATTATATTTCTAATTTTACTACTCATACTCTTACATCAATGAAAGCCACTATCCACTAGACACTAGCCAATCATGGGCCTCTGTGAGCTCATGCAAGCTAAAGTCTGAGTGTGTTACATGACACGTGAGCAACAGTTTAAAAAGATATGGTCCGACGTCAGAGGAAGCATGTGTTAGCCTACACCATCCTTGGTTGGTACTTGGTTGGTGACTTACTATGATGGGTGGGGGGAAAAAATTGCTGTTTTATTTTTTGCACAGATTTTGATTTACTTGTCTACAGACACATTTTTGACCCAGTTAGATGCCTAAAATAAATTATTTATAGATGTACAGAGATAACAGTACAATACAAAAAACATTATTTTAACTCCAAATTGGTTCTTTGATGCACCCAACAAATAAAAGCCTGAATATTTGTATATTTATTCTAACCATTTCCATTGACATCATCTTCCTCAATAACTCTTCTTCAACTCCCCATTAAATGCTTCATGTTGACTGCATAGCCCAAGATATAATCTTTCCATTTTATTTTTTTCTTGTGTGGATTTGTAAAATGTTGTATGCTTTAAAATGTTACATCTAACTCTAAAGCAAAGTTCCCACAATATGAGCCTTTTGATGTGACATAGTGGAACTTATGATTGCGAGTCTGGGCTGTTGGAGATTCGTCCTTATGTCAGGATCTTGTGATCTCCCTCGAGAAATTTCAGGTCACGCCACATGACGCAATGGGTACTGTTTTATATCGCTGTTTTATATCGACAAGCTGCCTCGTTGAGCTTAAAACGTCTTAGAATGAGGCAGCGCAGAAATGTGTGTACTTGTGAGCTAATTAGATGTGTTAAAGTTTTACTCAGCGTTATGATGTCATGTATTATAAATATATTACAGAATACTGCTACACGTTATTTAGAAAAATATTAAAGTTTCAGAACGACTTAAAACACAAGAAACACTAGCTACCCTGCTTCAAGTTTAGCATGGTAGCTAGCTTGCTGGCTAACAAACAACTTGGTGGCTGCTTAGCTTATCAAAGGACAACCACTGAACGAACATGGGAAATTAGTTTGGCAGGCTAAGTAATTTTGTGATTTAGGAATTATGTTTGAGTTCTTTAATAGTACGGTGTTAGGGGGCGTTGAAACATCGTCACAGTGCTAAATGGGACAGCGACTCGTCAATCAAACTAGCCCGACATATAGTACATAGGAGACCCGTCATATCAAGTTAGATATAAAGACACACAGGATATTTTCACAAATTTTACAAAATCGACTTTAACAACATTTTAATCCTTAAACACTGTTAATAAACACTATCCAAGCTCCAGACAAACTCCAGTTGTCATAAAAAAAACTTAAACATGCATTTTAAAGTTATTTTTAGGAATAGCAAAATAAGTCTAAAAGTTTTTTTTTTTCTTACTATGCCAGGGAATACTCATTTGCATATAAAAAAAAAATCATTTTAGCAGATTTTTCTGACCCACTCCTCGTAAACAAACTCGCAATGGCCATGTCTCAGCAACCGCACATGATGCAGTGATAAATAGGAACGGGAATCACCAGGGAACGCCTGATACGTTTCTGGATGTATCACGGTTATCTCGATTGAGATTATTTATTCGTAAGATTTACTCTACAAAAATGTTCAATTCTATAAAAAAAAAAAAAACTTGCTTCTATTTTATTCAATTAAATTTTATTTCTATAGCGCTTTTACCAATGGTCATTGTCTCACAAAATGAAAAAAGAAAATTCGGAAAGAAAATTTATGGAAGTGTGTATGTGTGAGAAAAATGTGTCTAGATAATAATGAGATTGGGTGAAGGCGACAGTGGCAAGGAAAAACTCCCTGAGATGGCAATAGAAAGAAACCTTGAGAGGAACCAGACTCAACAGGGAACCCATCCTCATTTGGGTGACAACAGATAAAAATTATATAACATAATGTTAAAAGATGCTTTGAATCTGTGAATATTTTGGAGCACACCACCTGTAGGATTGTAGCGTAACAGCATGATTTTACCACCTTAAATGCAAATGTATACAACTTAAAAATGATACGTAATTGAATTGATTTTTCTAAAAATAAACCACGTATCAGAATAAAGCTTATTAAACTATGAATCTAAAAATATGCATACCCAAAATGTGACTTAATACCTGATTTGATGTTACGGCTCAGATTTTTACCAGCCCCAGGCCATCAGATCAGGCCAGTGCTTATGTTGATCCTGCACAGAACCAGGAGACTCCGGCTTTTTCTTTCCAAAAATGTCACGGAAGTCCTTAATCAATTCCTTGTCATGTCATTCGCCTTTAGTTAAAGCAACATGCTCCTGCCAGGTCTTCCCTATGTACCATGCCGCCATAGCAAATGATCCAGTATACAGTACAGCTGCATTACCGACAGTATCTCCCGGCCTCCGTGAGTCTCAACCATCTTCCCATGGTGCGTCTACTGGCTGTATGGAGATTTGCATCCAAAGAATCGCATACAATTTAAAACACTGATACTTGCCTAAGGCGAAGCACAAAACAGGCCAGTCCAGACCTACCTAAAAGTTACAGACGTAACGCCATTATATAATGTTTGAACCTCAAGCACCGATCAACCTGACAAAGAAGACATGTGTCAAGACTCTTCTGTCCCTGGCGCCTTGTTGGTGGAATGAATTTCCCCAGGCTGTCAAACAAACAGCTGAGTCACAGACTGGAAATAGTCGAACTTTTCAGCAAGCACTTAAACAAGCATTATTTTTGTACTGTTTTTCTTTCTTTCTCGAACTACTTGTACTAAATCCTCACCATGTAGTTTCCTTAGACCGTGACCTATTTATAATAGCAGGAGGATATTTTTGATGCGTAAGAGCATCTGCCAAAGGCTGAAAACGTAAATGTAAACTGTAGTCTGGAAAAACAGGTTGGCTTCCAGTCTTGGTTTGTATAGTGGTGATCTCTTGTGTAATTTCCTGTGATTATCTGTAAATCCTATATTTTTGCGCACTACTATTATTATTTAAAAAAAAACACACACACACACAGACACACACACACTTGAATATACGATGCGCCCTCTTCTTAGAATTTTGAAAGCCCTTGGCTAATGTTCTTGGATTCAGTTACGTTTTATACTCAGTTAAACCTCAAAGAGCTGTACAGCATCCAAAACCTGTAGCCAAGGGCAGCATTCAGTGTCTTTTATCTTCTGATATGGAGGTCCATTCACATACATGCCAAGGCCTGCTTCCTGCTACAACATGTTCTTCCAAGGTGTGCAGCTTTAGAAATACACCTACATGGGCCTGCTGGAAAAAAAAAGCTAAAACCGTTGTCAGTTGTCATCAGATGTACGAGACGTGACTGTAATTAAAGAGCGTATGTACGAGATCAGAGGTGCTGAGCAATGAAGAAAATAAGGAATAGGCGCCATCTCAAAAAAAAAAAAAAAAAAACAAGAAAGAAAAATGCCTAATCACGGAAAACAATGCAAGCATAAACACGTCCGTCTTTCTTAAACACTTTGTGATAAAAAACGTTCCGCATGGATTTGCATGCCGTTTGCATGCATGTGGGGACTCATATAATCCTACTATCAGAGCCATAGGGCATCTACGTACTGTAGGTGGAGCAGAAAAGCAGTGTGTTATGAAGCTGAAGGGGCTGTGCGTGACACCAGGTCGTGATCAGAGCGAGGGCTGATGGCTTCACAGTAAATACGTTAACATGGACAGTATTTTCAATAATGTGATTGAAATCATTCCAGTTAGAGATTCTGATTTAGAGATTTACTTTTTACCAGGATTTTAATCTGATGAGAAATGCATGCACAAAAATACAGTATGAAATCAGAATATAAAATGCGAAAACCTATTATATATTTAAATGATAACATACCGGACATGTACATGTGCCATTTCTCCAATTTTGAGGCTTTCTACTGTGTCATTTCCCATAAATCCCGCTTACTGCGTTATGATTGGTTTCAAGTATTCCATCTCATCTATGATTGGTTACATGATTTAGTACATGTGATACGGTGAACCGATCAGTGCCCCTCCCTCAGCCAGAGACCCATTGCAAAAAACAGAAGCAAAATTTCCCTCCTGGAAACTTGTCACGTCACCTAATATCACCCCAACGTGTCCCACAAGCATGCACCGAAAAAAATACATTTATTACAACAAGTGTTTACACGACTAATATTTACATTCAGGCTATTATTCTGATTACTAGTGAAATCTTAAGTTCTATCTCCAGGAGCCACTTCATTCGCACCTACACACCAATCCATATACTGGCATGTTGAGAAGTAAAACAACAAGAGGAAGAGATTTACAGAAACTCCACACTGATCGAAACGTGAGCTCTGCTTAAAAAAAAATGCAAATAATAATGAACAGCTTTGAATGTGACAACGTTTGTCTGAGTTCTACATTCAGCAGTGAGACATGAACTTAAGGCAAGGAAGTACTGTACAGTAGATCCTTTTTTTGTGTGTGTGTCTTGAGCTGCTATGGATTGCAAAAGGCGCCAACATGACCTCATTAAGAACAGAAACGAAATGAACAATAGATGTTACATGGAAAAGCAGACAGAGAAAGAGGAACACACAGTACAGTATGTGAAAGATTTATGAAGGAATCATGAGTGTTTAAAGACCCCGAAAATCGATGTAAGATAAAGATTAGTGGTGGTGTTATGTTTTTTTTTTTTATTCTTATTACTATTATTACTTCAACCCCTGAGATAAAACCTGTATGACGAGATAGTGTATCTAAATCAGAAGGTTCCTCTAGGCCACTGATTGCACAACTGGAGTGTTCGCTGTATATCAATAAAGAGCGGGAAAGTTCACTAAATCCAGATAAGCCTTACAACAACACTGAAAGCGCTAGAGGTTATGTGATAGCCTAATATTTCTCTAATAGCCTTAAGGGGTTCTGTGACCTACATGTGATATAATTGTTTGGAAGCTTTGAAGGTCTTGTGTGTTTGAAGTATAAATCCTGATCCTATTTTTAATCCTGACTGTCTGGTGTTGAATGCACTAAATTGCCCATATGTGTGAACATGTGTGTATGGTGCTCTACGATGGACTGGAGGTCCAGCAGAGGACGATTCGTCTTTCTTACATTCTTACATACTGTATGCTTCACGTCCATGCACAGGAATTCTGTCTTGAATTAAGGAATATATGATGTGTGTGTGTAGGCCGGTGGCACATGGCTTAAATCACCTCACACCTTCAGGGTTCGGGGTTCGATCTCTGCTGAAGTCTGTGTGTGTGAGGTGATATATATTCTTCTAAGTCTCTGGTGGGTTTCCTTGGACAATCCCAAAACATGTGGTCGAGGCTGTGTGGCAATTCTACAGTAAATTGCTTGTAGTTTACGACTGTGTGTGTGTGTGTGTGTGCTTATGCCTTGCGATGAACTGTATCCTTCCTTGTGCCCTGGAAAAGGTATCCCTCCTTGTGCCTGGAGCCTACACAGGATTTGTGGTATAGATGATGGATCGATGGATGAATTGATCCATATAAGAAGGTCAATTGGGTAAAAATATGGTCTGTCAATAGTTCCTCGAAGCCCAAGCAATGTATCCATCGGAAAGTCATTGAAATGCACCACGATTTAAATGGTTTGTTGTGAAGAATATGTTGCATTTCAAATACTAAGAGTTCTGATTACACGATAAAACAGAAGACCTTGAAAACATAGATCGCTAAGGTTTCAATCAAAAGCAACATTCGTTGATGCTTTAGTGTTAGTTATCAACAAAAATGTGCTCGTGTATTTCAAATCCCAATTAAAGTCCTAACATTGGATTCAAACACAAAACCGTATTCGAAAAATGCCCATGAACTTACATGCGTGTTTTAAAACAGCCAATCATGTGGCATTAAAACAATGCACACAATCATCCAGATACAGGTCGGGAGCTTTAGTTAATGTTTAAATCAAACATCAGAATGTGAAGAGAAAAAAACAAAACACACACACACAGTCTCAGAGACCTTTGACCATGGAATGGATGTTGGTGAACAAAATGACGTGAAGACACATGAACCTGTGCATTGTAGAGTCCTGACATAGAGGCTGATATTTATGAATAAAACACTTTGGAATGTGCCGTTATTGGAAAGTAATCAACCTCAAGGCAGTAAAAGTAACTAATATTCGTACACACCAACACTATGTGGTATTCGCCAACTCACACACCATGCTCTACTGAAGGAATTCACTGAAACATTAAGCTCTACTGGAAATGCCTGCCCTTTAGTAGTTTAATTATACACATTTTTGTTGTTTTTCTTGATTCTAATCAAATACGCAGTAATGACTTCATTCCTACCAAAACAAAAGTGGGCCTTTAGAGTCATGGCTACTGAGTCACACATGCTTAATCAGTAGTATTAAAGAAGAGAGTTATAAGACCACTATAATCAAAACACCAACTGATTGAAGTATGGCTGTAGCTATCGAATATTTTAGTAATCAAGTATTCCACCAAGGATGTAATCGATTAATCGATTTATTTGCTTAATTAAACAGCAATGCAAAAATATATAAGAGAAACAAAAATTTATTGGTTTTCTTTTTAGAAAAATCTACTTTTATTTTTTAAATACATACAGCATTTTATCAAAAATAAACATTGTCATTACTTACAATACGAGGAATACTTAATACCCCTATCTCACCTATGCAGTTTGACTCGCGGGAAGATGCGGTGTTAGGCACCGTAAGCGGCCGCGATTGCCCGGCAAAAAAATTAACGCCAAAACTCGCTGTGAATCATTATAAACCGTACTTCCGGTCACCGCGCGGTGACACAACACTATCAGATTTTATGTTTTCCTGCTGAAAGTGCTACCATGCCTGGTATAATACCCCTATCTCACCTACGCAGCTTCGCGCGGTGGCCGGAAGTACGGTTCATCATGATTCACCGCGAGTTTTGGTGCTGCGATTACGTTTTTATCTTTCCGGCACACACTAAAATATTGGACAGTGGTGGCTCAGTCGGTTAAGGCTGTGGATTACTGGGTTACTGATCGGAAGGTCGGGGTTTGATCCCCAGCTCCACCAGGTTGCCACTGTTGGCCCTTGAGCAAGGCCCTTAACCCTATCTGCTCCAGGGGCGCTGTATCATGGCTGACCCTGCGCTCTGACCCCAGTTACGCTGGGATATGCGAAGAAGGAATTTCACTGTGCTGGAATGTATATGTGACAAATAAAGGCTTAACTTAACTTAAAATAAATAATTATACAAAAAAACTAAACTTTCAGAACTAAAAGTTACAAAATCTCCAGCTCAGGCAAAACATATAAGCCTTTACTGATAACTGATAATTATTGCTGATAATTTTATCGCTCCGTTCCATTTTGTAGCCCACACCAGAACGCTCCCTCAAATTATTACACAGCTAACTGTTTGCGTCGCTTCCGCTTTTTGAATGACGTAAGCGCTTCTTCTTCGTTGGTGTTACTGGCGGCTTGCATCCAGAAGCACACTTTGTCAAAAGCGCACTGTCAACAAATAAATGCGCAAAAACATAATGCAAGCTTTTAAAATGAATTAAAAGAAGCTTTGAGGCAGAAAATTTTGCCTCGATCATTTTTTGTAATCGAATTACTCGAGGAATCTTTTTAGCGCTAGATTGAAGTTATACAGGTATTTAAAAATCTAAATTATTACACATCCTTAAATGATGGCTTCTGATCCTAAATACAAGGAAGCTGAACGTTTCATATTGTGTATTATATATTTGTTCCACATCTCAGTTCTCTTTCCCATAATCCAATAATTTATCCACATTGCCTATATTTTCACATATTTATCTTATTTCTTACATTCATTTATATAGGTTTTATGTATCTTTATTTCTAAACATCTATAACTAAAAACAATTATTCTAGTTAAAAAAATGTCCGTGTTAAAATTACCAATGATTTCTACCCAGAAAAAAAAAATATTACTCTGTTTGTAATATTCCACAAAATTTGTAGCTTAAAACTAGTCATATTTTAAATCAACACCGAACCAATCGAGTAAAGCCACTTTCGAACCCTTTGAAAGTTTTTTAAAGCTTGGACAATCTCTCCATCCGACCACATTGATGTGAAATTCAAGGTGCTTTTTTAAATTAACAAAAAAAATTAAACTCTAACACCAGTGAAAGGACTTAGTGTTCTTAGCGACGTGTTAAAATTCAGATGAAGTTACTGGCGCTGGTGAAGCGCATGCTGAGGTTTGGAAGTAGAAAATAAAATGGGATCTCCTGAGATTTGTGGTTAACTGGGAGCTTGTGAACAGATTGGCTGAAACGTTAATGTTCCTAAATCAAAACTGCAACTAGGTGAAATGACAGAATAATTACCACAATACAGGACAACACGCTCGAACAATGGGAAAAATTCCTGACGCGCTTGTTTTTGAGGCTAGAACTCATTAAAGCGCGGTACACGGAATGAGCTGTGTTTCAGTTGGGCTTTTGTAACACTTCAGCATTAGCGTCGTAATTCTTCAGCAATAAAACAAGTTTTAAAGTTTAATCCTTAGAAAAGAACAAAACTAGACATAAGAAATCAATAATTTTATAATGCATAATATAGCACAGTTTTGCAGGGGAAAAAAAAGGTTGCTTATAAAACCGAGTGCTTGAATTTAATGGCTTTATTTAATGGTCACAGTCACACAAACCAGTGTGTGAGCAGCTGATCGCAGCGTATCTCTAAGCCTTTATGAATTAGAAAGTGAAAAGAAAACGGAAAAAGGTGAAGAGATTTTAATCAGGAATACTACAAATTCATGTTGTGTGTCAGGGTTTAGTGTAAACCCTCAGAGATCCTGTTAGAAAAAACTGATCAACACTGAGTGCACAATTAAATATAAAACTTAAAGCATATCCAAACTAATAATTAATTATTATAATAATAAATTAACAAACTGACGTAGTGTTTTTTTCCCCAACCAGCTTTACCAAGCTTCTTATTATGTGAAGATATTTCACTTGCTAATAAAACAGGGAGGAGACAAAACAATGCACACAACAGGTTGAGTCCAGGTGTCAAGCGATTTCATTCATCCATATCTGATTTCTGACTAACAAGAGGAATAGACACTGAAGCTGCAATCCTAGACTGATGTAACTGCATTAAAATTAAACAGTCTGACTGATTGCGGGTTATGCAAGACCATGAATAAAATCGCTTGGCTATCAAAAAACTGACCACTTTTAAAATTAGGGCAAATTTCAATTTATTTAAATTTATTCACAGACTGTGACTAGCCAAATAAAGTGATTGAGTTCTTATTGTGCTGGCCTTAGAGCTCGTACAATTATTTAAAAAAGTAAATAAAAAATTTTTTTCGTGGCTTTTACTTGAATAACTTTTTTTTTTTACACTAAACAGTGCCAAAACAACCAGAGTACATATAATCTACTGCAATACATGTATAACATTTTGAAAGAGTAAATGTTGGATTAAATAAAAGAATTCCATCTCTTTCCCAATACTCTGCAGTTTGAAGAATAAACTGTAAAATAATTACATTTTTATGCTATGAAACGTCCATAAATTGTTCACATTAATGTATTCAGTTGTATAACAGTATAAACCACTGTCACTGGCGACTCCTTCCATTAGGAGCCTTTCCCATGTTCCTGAAGTTCCTAAAGATTGCGCTTATTACCTAAAAATTGACTCTGCAGTTAGCTATGAAATGTTAAGATGTACTTTTAAATCCATTAGGACTGTACAAAACTCATGCTGAATATTCACTGTACTTGTTCAAGAACTGTGAAGATTTACCTACCAACTGTTACAAAGTACCTACTACATGCTACAAATTGTCAAGAATAGCTATGATTTTTTTTATGCGTTAATAACGATTTTGGTAGCCACGATTTTAGTAACTTATGATGCATGCTATTTTGTAGTTTAGTTGGATATACTGTAGCCAGTTTATTCATGGACTTCCCAGGAATTTTAGTATCTATAGCACATAGTAGTTTAGTGTGGAGGGTTGAATTTAGTCATTTTAGAAGATTTGCTCCTTGCAAATTTCCTTATTCAAAGCTTCCCATATCAACAATAAACAATAAATTTTGCAGATTTTCAAACTACTATGATGAGACACAACCTACCTTCTGTACAAATGACTACATTTAAATAGTGTAAAAAAAAATGCCACAATGGTTTTAACCCCGCGTCTATATTTCATTGCATTAACAATATTTCGGCCACTAGTATTTCTCCCGAACCTCATTTGTAAATTCTCACAAACAATCTGACGATCTGTCTATCACTACCTATGATCAGAAGATTGCATAACTCGTGTTTATGTGTTTCCTGCACATAGAGTATAATGCAAAAGGTGGCCCATGCAAGTACCTACCCTTCTTTTTAAAAAACTGTCAAGGAGGACGGCGCTATTCAAGATCGATTAACTAGTAGCGGACAGTTCCCTCTTATGCTCCCGCTCCTCTACCTGTACTGAAAGGCAGTAAATGCCACAGATGCCCTAAAAGGAAGGGCGAACAACCTAACAAAATCATAAAAACATATGATCTTATGAATCTGTGCTATTTCTTTGCCTTTGTGACCCATTTTTGCTTAGTCATGTTTGTATAGTAGGTAAAAATTATATGAAATTCAGTTCACCATATACAGTGGTGTGAAAAACTATAAAAAAAGGGATTCATGACTTCGTCTTACTCTTCACATATGGGTAGATGGAGGGGAAGGTTTGTATTTCACATCTGTGAAATGTGAAATTAATAAAAATTTCAAATAAATCTATATATTGTGCTAAAGTTCATATGTATTTGATGGTTGTGAAGTAGACAACTTTTGTGTTGGCCGTTTCGCTGCCCACCCTACCTGTGGGAAACACTGGAGAACGTATTTGAATCCAGGACTACTCTTAGAGCTGGGTGTTTTAATTCATCAAAAAAAGCAAGATACCTAGTTAATGGTAGCTATGAGTTTCTGGCTACTAATGCTTTAGCTATGTAACTTTTCAAATTCCTGATAATCGTGGAAACATTATATAAACATTACAGTTTTCCACGCATAAAAAGAAAGAATTTCCATCAGCAGTGTAGATTTTTGCCAACTCTCAAAAATCGGATCATCACGTGCATTCCATGCATTTTTATTCAGATAAGTTGGAAACGTGAGTGACAATGCTACGCTAGCTACTTTGAATAAACAATTTTGGTCAGCAAACTTTTTGCATGCTCTTTGCCTCTAGCTCCTCTGTTGGGATAATTTGCATATTTGAGAAAAAAAATGATTAAAGGAAGTGAGCAGTTCTGGATTATTATATTAATCCACTTATTGTGTGAGGGTTTTACAGATTTTAGTGGTTAACTAGAGGTCAAATGTTTCCCCTTAACATGCTGTGTGGCATTAGCTGTTACAACAATACTGAAAGCTATTGTTCAGACGGTGTACAAACAAATAGCTAGTAGAGACAAGTTAAGAAAATGTCTGAAGGAGGTGATGAGTAGCCAACCTAAGATAGGAATATGGTTTAGACATCAAACAGGAGAAAGAACAACATGGTTTTAGTTGAGTATATTTTTTGAACATTATTTTCTTGATTAAAAAGGCTGAAAGAACTGCTGGTTTTTTAGTGCTATCTTTGGCAAAAGCGTATCTGCTGTACTGTATGTTCCCTAGTTAATTTTTCTGTTGAGGAACATCTTTTAAAGGTTTCCATTATGTGCTATGGGGAACCTACCAACATAGGGACGACCTCTTTTGCTGCTAGGAAAACTGTTAATTTTGTTTTTGCTAGTCAGAAAGTATGCTAGCTAGCTAGGGGTCATATTCATAAATATTCTATATTAAAAATTCTAATTAACAATAAAAGTTCAGAACTAGGAATTTTTTAATCAACCCTATATATGAAAGCTATGTTTTATAGGTTTTATCAACATGAACAATAATTTTTAATAATGAAATGAAACTACGGAAAGAATGATAATGCTAATTATTATTCTATTCATTTAGCTCCAGTATTCATAGTCACACGTTCGTCTAAGGGTAAGTTAACGCATTCAATCCACCCTTGTTGTATTTTATGGGAGTAAAAAGGAAACCGGAAAACCCAGAGGAAACCCATGCTGACATGAGAAGAACATGTGCAGAAACTCATAGACCCAGGATCAAACCAGGGGTATTCCAATGCTCATTGCTTAAACTACACAGTCCGCCTATCATACACTAAAGTGTATCCTCGCTTTGTTGGTTTTAAATTGTCACACTTTCCGTAGAGTTTAATTACCAGACTCCCATTTCCCCTCTTTATGCCAAGTACATTTGCTCCAACTCAGGGCATTGGTGGCTCAGGGCATTGGTGGCTCAGGGCATTGGGGGCTCAGGGCATTGGAGTGGTAGGTTTCTCGCCTACCATGTGACCTTTGTTCAATTTCTACTCAATGTACAATCCCCAGCCACTGGATGCAGTGCCAGTCCCAAGCCTGGGTAAAATAGGAGGGTTGCGTCCGCTGTGGCGACCCCTCAACAGGAGCAATCGAAAGACTTTTTTTTTTTTTTACTTCAAATTTGGTTGTTATTTTTGCCATTCACATTGTGTTTAGACTAACCTGCATACTTCTCATAGCAGTCTAGTCGAATAAAAACATTTTTGAAGTGAGCATTTAGATTGATTGGTACTTTGTACTAAAAAAGCAACACTTAATTTTTTTAATAAAATGGCATCATGCAACAAATTTTTTTCTATCACCTATTATGTATTGCATAATTGTTTTATATAATAAAATCAAAAGGGTTTTAAAGCACAACTAACAAATACTAAATGCACATTATGTCTGCTGCAGAACATCATTTTTTACATGGCCAAGTAGAAGAGAAGCAATTAAACCTTAACCTTCATCCATGCAGATTACTTAATAGTTAAAAGCTGACCGCTATTACAATGCAATTCTTACTGAGATCTTTTTGTAGCTTCAAGATTTGTTCTAGCATAAAAAGACTTTGTGAAAAGTGATTTAACAAACAGAGCAGATTCATTATTAACTATAAATTTGCCTTTAATCTACAGTTTGCAAGTGTTGCGAAAAAGCTAAAAAATAAACAAGAGAACAGAATAGAGAATGTCTTTTC